>NW_024738603.1:0-6447 GCF_018991925.1 Homarus americanus
AAACCAACTAAATGAGGAAAACAACAACACATCGCGAAGCTGGTGGCCTAGAAGCATAAAAACTGATAACGAAGAACCAGAGCCTCTATAAACACAATAAACAAGAACTGTCGCGATCCCACTACCCTTTATACCTGGGGAGTGAAACCTACCCCAAGTTATTAACAAATAAAGGAACAAATAGGGAACACGGCAATAATTATCCCCACAAAAACCTACGCAACTAAATGTACTTGAATAAGTAAGAACAAGTTGAAATAAGTAAGTCACAAAAGGGAAGATAATTAATTAATTCAATTTATGTTCTAAAGGGAGTACTGACTATAGCAAACAAGAATTTAAGGGAATAAGTAATTGTATATTAAAATAAGAGTGATGCCGGAAGGGTGAAAATACACCGTAAGGAGTTAGACCAAACGAATATTACTTAACATAACTATATTACATAGACATACAATATATATACAATCCCTACAAAATAGTTATTTCCTACCAAACAGGAGATTCCTTACCACCAGGATCCCTTCCTAGGCCTAACTAAACGTGTCACTAATACCTGATACCCCTAGGGCATTGCAGAAGACTGGACAAGGCACTAGACAAGGGTCAAGGCTAGAGAACGAATGGACACATCTACCATATGCCACGGTTTTTCGCGACTGGGGAAGCGTGCCCACGCTGTGGAGGAGCGCGTCTCATATCACGTGATCCAGGACATTTGCTAGATAGTTTATATAATTAATTAATACTACTCTTGATTTGACTTAACAGAGTAAGACAATGATGCATATTAATAACATACATAAATATTCAATTAACCTAAGTAACTAAGAACAATAATAATATAATAAGTACAATTAACAAGTTAATAGCTTGTGTGAAATGTAGGCGTGAACATATGCCTCACGCTATTCGAGTCCCCGAGCGCTCAGGCACGTGACAAGAACCAAAAGATGGGAACAACTCTCCAGTCACACAAGGACCTGGAGGGACCCCACAAACAAACAAAGACCTCAAAAAAGATCACAAACACCAACAATAAAAAACTAGAAACGAAAAAGATGGGGATCATCCCTCCAGTGCCACAAGGACCTGGAAAGACCCCTCCCCCAAAATAATATGACCCAAGCAAACATCAAATAGAACAACTTAGCTTAGCTTAGCTGAGACCGGCCTTCCCGAGCCGCAAGAGTCCTCTAATGCAGTACTGGTGACGGAAGATAAAACCTCGTCTCAGCAAAGTGGATAGCCCACCTGCTGTCAACCTCCTCCTATATTTCCCACTTATGAATTTTACCTTGAGTATATATATATATATATATATATATATATATATATATATATATATATATATATATATATATATATATATATATATATATATATATATATATATATATATATATATATATATATATATATATATATATATATATATATATATATATATATATATATATATATATATATATATATATATATATATATATATATATATATATATTTATATATATTTTCACAATGATATATATATATATATATTTTTTTTTTTTTTTTTTTTTTTTTTTTTTTTTATGTAGATCCACAATGAAAAACGTGGATAAGATAAATCTTGATAAAATTCCACACGGGAAAAGGGAAACAACGGAGCACCTCAGCTTTCGGCCCTTATTCAAGACATCTTCAGAGGCAACTGGATTACATGGACAGAGAGAGGTTTTAATATACAGGGTGACCTTTATAAAAAATTATATATATATATATATATATTGTTACGAATCACGCCCATCTATTATGATCTACCTACCCAGCACTACTTAACCACGCCATCTATTGTTCATGATCTACCTACCCAGCACCACGAGTAATGCTATCTAGGTATGTTGCGTGTTAGTGCCAGGATGTGGGCGACCTGGTGGGTGTAATGATCAGCATGCTCGCCTCGCAAACGAGTAAGTAAACCCGGCTTGATCCCCAGGCAGGTGAAACTATTGGCAAGTTTCACGCCATTTGGTTCCCCGTCTACCCAACAGCACTGGGAACCTGATGTTAATCGATTTGAGGACTGCGTTCTGGGAAGATGTTGTCGCGTTGGGGGAGAGCTGGCCTCGGTGTTCTCGGACTGCCCCTTAATATTGGGCCGCGTAACTGCGAACCTGTGTGTTGCTAGTTACCCAAGGGTTAGCCATCCATATGAGGGCAAACTGCTATTAATTTTTTATCGGTGTTATAGTATATATAAGTAGGCAGCAGCGGTGTGTTAAGTTATGTTAGAGGCGTTATAATATGTTGCCAGTGTTAACGGTGTGTTATAGTATGTTATGGTAAGCAGTTACGGTTTTATTTAAAAAAGTTAGTGGGGGGGTGTTACAGTATGTCGTTGGTGTAAGTTATGTTTTGGTTAGTGTGTGTTATTTATTGGTGTTGGGCATTTTGTTAGTGATGTGTTTTGAAGATTAGTGGTGTGTTAATGATGTTATAGCTTGTTAGTAAAAGAATAAAAGAAATATTATGTTAGTGGGTTTAGTGGTAGCACCTTTGTTTGTTACCTAATCACACAAAAAGCAAATATCATATGCTTGATTGACTACATTTGATTTTTGACAATCTATTGCAAATTGCAACGTTATTTGTAATGGAAGTGCCCCAGATTAAAACAATACTGAAAACAAACAAGACAGGTGCGCACCAGCATATGGATAACGATGGTGCACTCTCCCAGAACACGAGCCGAGGAGTTAAAATAGCCACTACATACGAGAGACGGGCTCTCTACAAATGCAAGTGACCTCGAATTATGACTTTGGATGTTTATAAACCAATAGAGAACAACCCTTCCCTCCCCCACCACAGAGAGGCAACGTGTTCAAATAGGGCGCGGAGGGTGGGTGCACGAGTGCAATCAAAAAGCGAACAGAACACAATAGTAAGTCATGGAAGGCGAGACATTCCCCACCGGCTATAACTGACCCAGTAGATATAAAAAAGCGATCACTTTCTTAATCTGAATTTAAATTTCAACTGTTCAGGTGGTCCCTGTCCCTGTGTGGCCAGGAGCAGCGTCACAAAAGCCTCAAAGACTTGATGTTTAATTATGACTCTTACATAATACAAAGCTATTCTGTATGCATTTATAAATATATAAAGTAAAATCTCAAAAGGTGTTTAAGGTTTGTGCAATTTTATTTTCACTTTAAAAAATTATATATATATATATATATATATATATATATATATATATATATATATATATATATATATATATATATATATATATATATATATATATATATATAGATAGACAGATATTGGTAGTAAATGTTATGTCAATTCGTCAGAGAATCAAACATCTTTCTGATGCTGTGATTTGTGCTTTGAAGAGATACAAAACTCATCATCGTTTCTGTAAATGATGATAAATCGAAAACGACCAGCCCTGGACTCAAACGCCCACACACTATGACAAAAGAAAGAAAACATGTGTCCAGGTTTTACCTCACTCGGGCGTCACCACGTAGCCCCAATTGGTTGGCACCTGCCCGCCCGTCTCCCCCTGTGACATCACCAACAACCTTACCACTGTTTTCACAAGACATAAACCACCACGACCACCACGGTTTGCCGCCATATGTGTACGGCTTCAACTTACCAAACTTATTTTCAGGTATAATTTGAATCATTATATAAACCGGCCTTAATGGGAGTTCTCTTTTTTGCCAATAAACGAATTAATTTCCACTACTGTAACAATAAAACAAATTATCCCTTTATAAAAACGCCGATTTTAAAAAGAAAGAGAGAGAGAGAGAGAGAGAGAGAGAGAGAGAGAGAGAGAGAGATAAAGATAAATAAGCTCCTTAAAGCGGGTTAGTTTATAATGGGTTTCATTGATCAACAATGTGAAGGAGAATTTTATAACAACGGCCGCTGCTGCCCCCGAGAGAACCATCACAGGGGCGAGCCACAAAACACACACGTGAATTTTACCAAAATATCAGACCATTTGACTTATGGCTGGTAAAATGTTAAAAGTGAGGATGATGCTAAGCTTTATTAAATCACCGCCGAAAAGGTTGCTCTAAAAATAAACAGGTTTTAATATGTGGTCTACAACTCCTCAATATTCATTACCCGTGAGCTGACCTGGTCCAGAAATAGCGACAACTGGCAATGTACAACAAACAAACAAGAAATTACGACACCTCTGCATTGTTGTACTTCACACCATGTCAAGCAATTAGTAAATGGTTTTCAGTACGACAGCCCCCAAAGCACATCAAAACAGAGAAGGCTGCTATGCTGTTCTATAATGCCCTTATCAACTCCCCCACCGTCCATGCAGAGAGACGCCACGTTGGTCTGTAATGCTCCTTATCAACTCCCTAACGTCCACATACAGAGACGCTGTCGTTTGATGCCTGCCGCTTAATACCATGATTTACTCATACTGGCTGTGAGTTAATATTTACTCATTCTGCTTTGTGCAACTACTGTCACCTACTACCTACAGTAGATAGGTAGTAGGCAGCTACCAAACAGGGAGGTACTACCACCGCGAAGATATTGGAAGCATAATGTATTGTCTAATGGTGGACCCTGCAGTCCATATGGTATCACGAAAATTGGAACAAGTCCCAGGTTGCTTATCTGTCTTTCTGTCTCATATTTATACACAATAGTAGGGTCTCAATTGTTTCTCTTACATGACAACACAACATACATATAACGTTTCTCACTGTTGATTTTTTTCATTCTTGTATTTATTATTATTATCACAGTGTTATTATTATTATTATTACCATTAATATTATGTTACTTTTATGATAAATTTTATTTACTATGAATCATTATTTTTACATTTCGCCCCCAGGGCCCCGATGTGGGTCAGTGACCTGTGCCCAGGTGCGTTGGTTCCCGTAAAAAAAAATAATGATATTATTCACACCACACTCATGATAATGCCCAACAATATTCACAGTTTCTGTAACACTTGTTATGATATCTCTGTCGCCTTCACCTACCTAATTACAGGAAAAAATGGAAATTAATCCTCCACACTAGGCATCATACGCCATGTAGCACTGCTATGAGAAGGAGAACGTTACCTCTCCCACCTGAGGTGTGGCAGACAAGGGACGAAGTGGAGGCCACAGACCCTCCATGTCCTGGGTCTAAATCTTAGCAGGAGTTTTATTTGCCGTAATGACCCTTGTACAGTCGATAGTCATTAACCTGTATTTTAAGTAATTAAGCGTGGCAGAGCCTAATTACAGGTAACTACTGATATTTGTTTAATGAATATCCATGACATTGGCGGTATAATCAAGTATGACAAAGGAAATTAAAAGAAATGCTTAAGTCATATAAATGTCAACTTAACAAAGGTTATGCAACGATGTGTAATATGGTTGTCATATATTTAAATTGACTAATGTACATGACAGTCTACAGTGGTGTATAGGTTAGCTAGTAGCCGGCCATGGCAAGACTCAGTTTTTACTTATTCTCCATCATCCTCAAAGGTTACTGCATGATGTAAATAAACACTGAGAATATAAGTTGCCATATATACAAAACTTTTCAATATTCCTAATTCATTCAAACAGGCTGAGGGCAGCCTATGCAAGCAGTGGCGTGTATATTTAGAAGGAACTTATGCATTAATTACCCTATGGATTGGCGAGCATAATTATTTTTCTTGGCAAACAACTTTCAAACGATAGCACTATACGAAATTTGTTTGTATAGTCATTCAGAGAAACCTTTTGAGAGAAACGTCTTAAGCGACTATACTAAGCTGGGAAGGATTCCACTTAGATCTAACCACGTTGCTCTACCAGTCAGTGGTTCCCAAAAACAGGGTCCGCAAGATGCATCATAAGGGCTACAGGAACCCAGCTGTTACCAACACCTCTTCCCTCCCTGACTAGATATCCCTCCTCCTGGTGACAGGCCTGGCACTTGACATTATAGGGACCTGCCACGATTTGCCATAAACAGATGAAATGTACCGGAAATTTCCCCCACACACTCTCATTCTGTCACTTTATGTAACTTGCTGACAAAACCTATGACCTTCAGGCTTTTACGTCATAAAGGCAAGCATGAACTTAGCATGCTTCCCAGATGGGCGCTGTAAACGCTTCTGCGCTTCACCTTGCACAGGATGTAAGGGGTGCCCCAAAACTAGCTCCCTCCTGGGCAATCTAAAAAAAAAGTCATAAGAGGTCGCCTAGAGGTCATGGGGTCGATGGGGTCCCATAGAGCTCATAGTCCAGGTGTCGAGGACTGAAGAACGTGACCCAGGTGCTGTCTCGTTAAGTCGGGACAATAAATTATGGTCAAAGGAATAATGCAGTTACTCTCCTTGTGTCAAGTCAGGTCAAGTCCCAAACTTTCGGTTGGCGGATTATCAGGGATTAAGAAGGTACCTAGGTGAGGTCTCCT
>NW_024738604.1:0-302500 GCF_018991925.1 Homarus americanus
GCTGCTACAGCCAGCAACAGCATCAACCTAGAAGTCGACACAGAAAGAACCTGAGGGTACTATGAGCGGACTGACGCAAGAAACAGATGCATTAATGTTGGAAATAAGGAAGCAATAGACGGCTAAGATTAAGTCAGGAGTTAACCAGGTTGGTTTCTGTATGTATTATTAAACTAAATAGCAGAGCCAATTAAGTTTCTTTTATTAAAGAAGTATTGTTTAATATCAGTTCTGGTGTAAGATCAATCAATAGGATTCCTATTTATGAAAAAAGGTATGATGAGAAGGATGGCGTCTTATGTAAATGGAGCGTGAGATCTTCGTCAAATTCGATGCTTAAGTTTATGGAGTGAGACGGGAAGTGGCTATTGCATCGAGGAGAACAGGATAGACATCAAATCCCTCCCACTCGAAGGAAGACGGAGACCATCTCTGGAAAGCTCTCAAATAACGTCTTCCTCTAGTCAAAGGATATCAAGCTACCTGCCTTGCTTTAGGTGGCTTAAGGCAGCTAACTATGCCTTTACTCAGCATGTACAAGCCTGGCTTCCCGTAGGCATATACTCGTGCATGGTATGTCACCTCATAGCAGAGTGAGAGATTGCAGTGGGAATCAGTATAAATGTAATTAGTCCTTCCCTCACTCCTACACAACATACCAAGTCCTTCCCTGCAGAGTTAATCACCATCTATTAAGTCTCTGATTCTTGTTTTTCATTCGACTTCTGAACTGTAATAAATTATGGTCACTGTAAACTACAATTCTCTGGTAGGTGTTGCCAAGATATATGTTAAACTTTTCCAGTGCCATAAGCAGTCACAGCTTCTTTCTCTATAGTAAAGTAATTCCATTGCACCAGCCCCAACATCACTGGTAAACCATAAATTTTACTTACGAACCATTCAACATCCTGTCTCTGCCTCGTCCAGTTCAACACGACTTCAGTCCATCTGGCAGTCGAACCCGAGGCCTCCATCATCCACAACAGGTACCTTGCCAGTGAGCCACCATACTGTGTTGAATAGTATATACACCAGTGTCAACATTAGATCGGGTCAAAAAGGGCATACATATTTTAAATTGCAATTTATAATTTGTAATAGTAAAGAAAAGTTGCTCCTATGTAAAGTCTATCAAGCTCCAACATATGGTATTAGTCTTGTATTATTACAGTAAAAGATGGCACCAATTTGCAGCCCTTAACTAATACTACGTAGATCTATCCATACTACTAATACTGAAATGTGCTCCTTAATTTGGGTTACTTGATCAACAAACACCTTTCCCTCAATACCAATATTTTGTTCTTTTTTCCATCAGTATATAATACAGTAATCTCTTATTTTTCCTCTTCAGTGTACAACAGTTTACATTACCCATCATCACCATCTCTGACGTTTGCCTCGAGCTGCTGGAGGCTGCCCACCATCCGTGCCTCCACACTCGCCTATTTTATTTTTCCAAGTCGCGCATTTTCACCTATATGAAGGCGCCAATTCATGATATAAGTGTTAACAAATTATGTGTGATGAATATTGTTCACTTCTTTGATAACTGCCCTGTTCACACGGCACGAGAGATGAAGCGCTGGTCAGAGGAAAGGTCGAATGAAAGTGACCTTTTGGACTGGCCATCTAAATCTCCAGGGCCATATTCAATAAGTTTCTTTCAGTAAAACAATTCAACTTTTCATTTACCCAATAGAATAATAATGTTGTATTTTTATTGAAACATTTGATATTACAAATATAATATTGTATAGGGCCATTGCTTGTGTTAAGCGATTACTATGACTGTTTGTGAGTGCTACCCAGACCTCAACCCTATAGAGACCATTTGGACCCAGATAGTGAACGCGTGGGAGCCTGAATACAAGCTAAACACTGGTCCAGACTCCTCCTTCACACCCAGGTCGAGTGGGAGCAGTTTGTGAGGAACCAACCACCTATATAACCTTGTGTCTCAGTCCCAAGAAGGCTCCAGGGGGCTATATAAAAGGGAGGCCATTGGACAGGCTATTGATATTCTGTATGACCTGTGTTGGTAAATATTAAAAGTAAATGTGATTTCCAACCTCGTATTTTTCAATATTTATCCTCATTTCTACGTTATTATAAATATCTTATTACTGGTGATTAAAACCTGAATAACAACTTAAAAAAATGATAAACATGGAAATGGATGGTACATTATAATTATGTATTAGCCCGTCAGACAGACCGTAATACTTATATTAATGTGGGCTACAAACATTATGTTTATATAATTACATCACCCACGGTAACTAGCCTATGAGCCGCGGTTAAGATACTAAACGCCTGGACAGATTTACAACGGGTTAGTTTTTTGCGCACAACCAAAGACGTGCACGTGAAGAGAGTGGTGATTTCAGCATGAATAGCATCAGTACGCAGCCACGGTGTCAAGTGATTCTAAGATACAAGACGTAAAGTGATTGTGCCAAAATGATTATGGTAAAGTGATTGTGGCAAGTCGCTTGTGGTGAAGTGATTGTGGTGAAGTACTTAAGTATTTAAGGGCAGCAACGCTAGAGGAGATATAGATAAAGTTCTTATAATATCCGAGCAGGATAGACCTCAAAATGACCATTTTAAATTCGATGTTTAGGTTTAGGAGGGAGATAGGAAGGAACTGGTTCACAAATAGCGTGGTGGATTTGGCGGAACAAGCTTTAGCAACTGTAAAAGCGCCGAAACGCCAAGTTTTAAAAGAAGCTAGATCGATTCATGTGATGATAGAGAGTGGTAGTAACTTCCTTGACAGTGAGCCGTCTTTCATATGCTCAAACTCACTGGCTGCAGCCCTGGTTTCAGCACTTTAAGTGTTCTTATGGTGGTGAAGTGACGGTGGCATGCTCGTGCATGGTGCATGACCAGACAAAGTGAATGACTTTTGATATTGTTGGAGGTTTCAGTGGCATTCTATGGTAGTTGGATTGTGTGAGGCAAGCAGCCGTGCGAAGCTATAGTGGTGAATTGACAGTGGCAGAGCGGATTGCATAAGATAATACACACTACCTTCCAAACCAAGTACTGTGTATATAATTACTTCCAACAATAAAGAAAACAACTAAAAGAAGTGTTTACCCCAGCCCCTGCCACTTAAGAGTTCCAGAACTCTATTTAAAACACCACGAGTATACAACAGGTGGCTTACATAAGAACATAGAAAATATGAGTCTAGCAAGAGGCCGGTTGGCCTGTGCATGACAGCTCCTGTCGAGTTACTACCACCTCTTTTTTATCATCCATGAATCTATCTAGCCTCTTTCAAAATCCTCTGTTCCAGCACTTACCAAAGTTGTTATGCTTGTTCCACTCGTCAACCATCCTATATGTAAACCAGTTCTTCCTTTACCTCCTCTCCTAAACTGCTTTATTCAACCTCAATCAGTTACAACCATCCTGCCTTGATACTATAAGAACTTTATCTACACCTTATTTATCTCACCCACTTAAATACTTCATCAGTATTCCCCAAGACTCTTCGTCTTTCTAGGAAATTTTAAAGCTTGTAGCTTGGCTGAATCCACCTTGATATGGAAGGTGTCTAAGTCCCGAATCATTTTCACTATTCTTCGCTGCAATCCACTTCAGTGAATTGATATCCATTCTATACTATGGGCACTAGAACCTGAACCAATATAACGAGGTGCCTGACCATGAAGATATAGTTGCACAAGACTCTGCACTCTTATTACCACTTTGTGATTAAGAAAACCTAATACTCTGTTTGTACTGGCCTGCTTCATAAAACATAAGAATTATATAAAGCGTTGAATACATGATTTTATATACTGATTCATCCCCTGCACTCTTCAAATGGATATATGAGGTGACATGTTCAATGAATGAGGTGCCCACAGAAGCTGCATCATACTATGCCGAGTGTGCACGAGAAAGTAGCTGGCTCCTGCCACCTAAAGCCGGGCAGTAGCTTGATATCCTTGACTAGAGGAAGACGCTATTTGAGAGTTGCAGTGGGATGGTCTGCCTTTCCTTGGCGGGAGCACAAACGCATTCACTTCATACCATTACTCCACCACCCCCTTACTTTTGAGAATAATGACGATCCCCATGACAATGACATTATGCAAATAATGATGACATGTGTTAAAAGGAATATCCTTCATCTTGTGGGGCTTTAGTAAGCCCCTTATAATATTTATACTGTATATACTTTTCTTGTCACACTTGCCAGATGCTTCTTGGTGTTATTGTATTAGGGTACCTAGTGATACAATTTAGGATCCTTTCCTCTACCAAGCGAATAAACAATTGAAACGAACGAACTTGAACTGTATGACGCTTAGGTATTTACATCAAGGCAAATAATTTATATTGAAATGTTAAGAGTGATCCTATTACATAACACATTTGCAATAGCAGTGCAGTGGGCCCTAAGTGATTTATACCTACTCACTCTTACCCTCTAACAAAACTTCAACTGAATGTGTTTAATATGAAACAAACGGAAAATACGGAACCTCACGTATGTACATGGTATGTATGTATGTAGTATGATTTTATCGATAAATTCATACAAAATCAAGGTCCAGTACAGGTGTGATACACCTGCACTGCAACAACAACAAAATGATTACTCCAGACTTTTTGGTCCATATATCCACATATTAGCTTAGGTTAATACCCATCTTACAGCGTACCATATGCTCGGTCCACATGATAAATCTTTGGTTAATAGCCATCTAATAGCAGTATTATCTGTCTATCCCATACTAGCTAGGTTATCAGCCATTTTATAGCAAAGTATTTTCGTCCGGAGCCACGCGAATCCACAACTCCGTACACGGCGGAGAGCTGCTACTACCGCCTCCTCCTCCCTGGACCCCACAGTACAACAACACAACTTGTTATCACCTTACCTTCACTCAACTGCTAATAACCACAACGTAGAGTCTTGAAGTCTGAAAACCAATAAAACACGGTGTAATCCACAAACAGCTAACGTGTTACGGGTGCCAGCGATCAACACTGTATGACCAATATCATCAACAACACGTTGCCACCACACCACTGCCGTACCTCTAATGACTACTGGCGAGTGGCGAAACCTGAGGTGCTTGACCCTGAATTACTACGGCCCTTACTGGATTCATATGAAAAATAATCTGGATTTGGCGGAAAGAAACCACCATTTGTCCTGTCATCTATAATCTCATTAATTTTCTTAAATCACTTCTATCCACCATTAGTCACTCAATTGACTGCCTACACACCAACCCAGTCCACAACCAAACAAGCAGTTGGCTTCCATGGTTAGGCTACATTGTACAATTCCATTACTATTTTTATTATCATTACTATTATTATTATTACTACTATTATTATTATTATAAATATTGTTATTATAATTTACGATGTATTCGTGGCCTTGTACGTAGAGACATGAGTTAATGTTCGACTGATGACTCGCTCTTGCTCATGAAGAATATCAAAGTCATCAAATATTACCTATTTTTCTTCTAGGATGGAGGAAGGGTGTGTGGATTGAGGTAGGCATGGATGGGAGGGTGGGCTGGAGGTAGGGTGTGTGGATTGAGGTAGGTGTGTGGTTGGAGGTAGGGTGCGGTGGATGGGAGGTAGGTGGATGGACGGGCGTAGTGGGTGGATGGGAGGGAGAATGTGTGGATGGGGAAGGCTCGTTTATTTATTTGATTGTTGGCTCGAGGTTAATGGAGGCTGATTTAGCGGAATGTCATTTGGGCTGAAAAGATTGGCCACAAGAACCAACAATGATCCTAAATATACGGCTCGCTGTCATTGGCAAGTACTCGGGCAAGAACTGGCTCCAGAATGTATCTGCACCTGCGCCAGTGTTGGGCCGGAGTCAACTGAAGGTTTACTTTGCGCGCGTCACACTCTCTGGCAGAGTGTGGATACATTACAACCGAAAAGTTTGCTCTTGGCAATTTCAACCAGGCTCTTCAACCATGTGTTGTGACCACCCCGCCCATGCCAGGGCTAGGTGCACGTCCCCTCAGCTCCAGGTAACCTTCATCTATAAAATGAGTTGTTTATAACCGAATGGTTTTGCCCCTGAATACCTGTAGTATAAGCTGAAATGAATGTATTAGTAACAATTTGCTAAGTATTATTACTCTTACATAATGTTTAGCAAATCTTTTGGATCAACTGCCCAAGAAACCCTTCCTATTTCATGTATTCACAGTGAACTGCAAGTGGATACCCACTCGAATTCCCCAAAACTTCCACCACCACCCCTATGACTTAGAGGAACATTCTCAAGGAATTACCATCACCTATCAAGATTTAGCCAACTAGAATCACTAATACCTATCAATCTCCAGGGCCAGTCAGGAGGGATTAGTTGAATATTGTGCTTGGCAATTTGTAAGTTATATTGTTTTGGAGGGAGATTACTGTATTTCAAAAAGGTCAAACTGAACTTGGAAATTTTTGGGGTCTCTGCTAAAATATCTACATTAGAAGGGCACAATGGTTCTATTACCGACAAATGAGGCATTCAAATGGAAAGTATACACCATACAGCATTGTGTCTAAGTGTGCTGGAGCATATAGGTGGGCCCTAATAGGAAGACATGAGTTGGCCTCAAGTCAATCGCGTATGCCCAATTCTAAAACCATCCTAGAATTGAATGCATAAGAGAGGATTGCTTTTGATGATAACCGGCTGGCTAAAACTGATGGATTGATCACTTTAGCTTATGACCTACAATACTTTCTTCTCCAAGTACTTTCGCCAACGTCAAATATTAATTGTTTAGGTAGTTAGCCTCACGATAATCAAAATATATGGTTTTCCACTGCTGCAGTATTTCTATAATTTTCAAGTTAGCTATACATAAGCTCACCTGCATCACATATAACTGTATAGCTGGCCATTAGGGTTCGTTATAATGTACACGTTTTTCTTCGCGTTCATTGAAATGCTCGAATTCCACGTAAATACTGCATTACCCAACCCAAACCTGCGTCACCCTAAAGTAATATAATCGGTAAGGTAACGTATGGCAACATATGACCACCAAACGCATAGGACATCAAACACCATATTCTGTGAAGTTAATTATCCAGCCTGGTATAACAACTGTCATATAATTATAATAGGGTGTCCTACTAATTGGCAGATATTTGTAGAGGGGGTGAAAGAATACCGTATGTGATTCTAAGTAGAAAATCATATATATGATTTGCCATGCTTGGCCGGAGGTGATTTTACATATTACGCAAGGCAACTATTACAAATGGTTGTTTGGTGCTTATATACCAGTACAAACAGTGAGGTGTGTAAAGAAGGCTAGCAGAGGCAACTGCCAAACTTGGAACACACTTTAGAGAGAGCGTGTGGCCTCGTCACTGCATGGTATTGGGTGGTAGGTTGGAAATGACTGGGGCTTATGGGAGAGGGAGGAAAGGATGTGGAGAAAAGAAGGCTTAAAGGAAATGGAGGGCCCATCCCTATTTGGGGTGGGGTGCACCTCATCTTCAATTTGTTTGGAGGGCCCATTCATTATTTTTTCTGAGTAGGATTACACTTTTCATTATAGATAGAGGGAAACGGATGGAGATAGAGACGCGGTGGTTAGTGATTTGAAATGGGTGGTGTGGTGGGCTATGAGTGTTGCTTTGTTTTTTCCACATATCTTAATCCGCTCAAGTTACGCGGGATTGACCCTATTGTAAAGGTTTTAACTCTAAACATAGGGAGGAGCCAAGGCCGCCGGTTCTGTGAAGTGTTCACAGTAGTCCAAATCGTCGCCATGGGGTAGAACAGGGGGAGGTGTCAGGGAAATGGTGTAGCTGCAATGTGATGGGATGGAATGCCCGATTGACTTAGTCTTGGGGAGGATGAAGGAAGAGGTGGGGGAGGGAGGAGGAGGGGGGATGGTGGGAGGGGGGAGTGTGGGGAGAGAATAAGTAGTCGATTAGTGTTTAGGTGTGGTAACCCACAATGCTCACCATGGAGGCTTATTAGTTGGGTGGGTAGAGGCTGGGGGAGGCTAGGTGCTGAGCTGGAGCTCGTGGAATGGCTATAAAGGTTAATGCAAAGTTATGGAACATTACAGTATCTTCAAACGGGTTTCACGCTTATTAATAGGCCTTATGTAATTCACTAATACATTACAACAGCATATATATGGCTGCAGTTGGTATGAAAAAACAAAACATAACATGGCAAAAATTTTTACAACCCACCTCACTTAAAGTGGTAAAACTTAAAAATGCTTATGTGTATAGAAGATTTTCAACTCAATATCCCATATTCTTCACCCTCTATAAATATCTGTTGTCACTATGGGACACCCTGCAATAGTATAAGGACGACATGGGCTATGGTGACAAATTAATGTGATCTCCTTACCTAAGCTGGTGACTTAATGCATGGTAGAATGGAGACTCGCATGTTTCCAGTGTTCTGACATCACCTCCTTCCCCTGGTGGGTGGTGCCAACCGGTAACAATCTCAGGAGCCCGTGACTCACGGCCAGCTACTGAGAATTAATTGGTGCCCACTCAGTCGCGACCGTCACAAGCATGAACGCAGGAGATATGGTCGTTGTAGTGCTTTATTTCATCCGCTACACATCTCTCACCATGCTAATAATATTAACTATCTTCATGACATTCTTATTGTTATCAGTGATTATGAATTACCTATGTTATGCTCCACCTACACACGAAGCTTGTTACTAGATTAACCCCCCCCAATAATAATAATAATAATACTGAGTCATCAATTACAGTGGGCGACATGTGTTGGCCGACCATAGCATTTCCCCCAGCTGTTTCGAAACTTCACACTCGGGGCAATTCGAACCCTCACTGTGGCAGGGTAGTGGACACGACTTTGGTGCACGATAGTACATAGTGCCTCACACCCACAATATTAAGTGAATTTAACTCAGTTGAACTTTGTTGAATATATCAGTGCTCATGTTTTAAAAGTAGTTGAACGTCTTATGTGCCAAGTGATAATATATTGTAACTACATATGCCTTGCGTGTTGAATCATCCATTCATTCCCTTGCCAGACGTGTGTTAATATTTTGTATTAGATTTTAGACCACTCGACTTGCTCCTCATCATCTCTCAAGCAGTTTGTGTTATTGCTGCTATCTAGTACAGTATCAATAGAGCTTTACCCAAAAGGATATTAAAACACTAATTATACTACAAGTCTTTTAAAAAATGATAAATATCCAGGTACAGTTTTGTATAAAATTAATATCCTTATGTCTAAACTAAACAATACTCCATGTAAATTTTCCAAGAATAGTTTTAAGTGACTAATATTCATAATCTTTACAAAACACTGTCACCACTGAAAGCTGAGCATTTCAATGGTTAACAAAATTTCTTTGATAAGCTTTGCCTCCAGTAATAAAATAATAAAGTTCTTATAAACCATAGTAAGGAAGCCTATCTCTGCCTCACGTAATCAACGCATGGCATAAGTTTGCGTCTGTATCTTCATGACTAGAGAACAGTTTAACATATGGCTGCACAGGGCCAACTGTATCTATAAGAAATTAAAATTTGTCTTTTATACAATATGTTGAAAGAGGAAGTTTGTCAAGTTATTTACAATAACATTCTGTTTACTTAATGAACAGCTTTTATGATTTTTACATTTATTTGGTACTGGAGGGGTATGCATGTCCAATGAGAGAATGAGTCCCTGTAGTAGTGTACAGAATACTTGCAACACTAATATACAACCATCACCAGTACAAGCAATGTGCAAATATTGCAACTAAGTTTTACCAATTTTTATGACTATCATAAGGATTAAAGGCTACTCTTGCCATTGTCAAAGGCTTTAGCAAGATTTTACAGCAATATCTCATATCAAAGCTCCAAGTGCATTGTCTATATTATCAAGCAAAATCAGTTATCATTTGCAAGATAAAATACAAAATTTTACCACATAATAGACCATCATACAATGTGCATAGGAAAAATAACAGTAGATACTTTAAGATATTTACACATCAGTATCACGTCCATTCATAAAATGTCTGTAATAAGAGAACTTGAGCCCTAATCCAACACTGTAACCAACAGACTTCAGGGATGACTTTTATATGCTGACAATATTATTCCTTCATACAGCTCTGGAACACTGAGCTATGAAAATGTACTATATATGGGACAGGGGAATCTCCTCACCAGAGCACATTACTAGCTCTGAGCAAATACCTTAGGTGGTTGGCAATGTCTCTACATTGACACCAATTAATGGAAGTGAGGAGTTCTATATACCTAGGTCCCAAAATTCACTGATGGTCATGTAAACGAAGAGATCCAACCCGCCTGGGTCATGAAAGTGGTGATCATGCGCTGTGAGTGAGAATCAAGGCCTTGTGGACAACATACACCCCTTCGAGTGGCTGGGCCCACACCTGCTTGCTGCTTATCGCCTTCATCCTGTAAAGCAAATGTACCTTGTACATTATAGGTATAATTTAATACAGTAATATGCCTTTTAGCTAAAATCTTCATTCCCTGAAACTTACCATTACCAGAAAATATAATTTTAGCATTTTGAGCACGTGGGTGGGTAGGCTCAAATTGTTCGTGAGCTACAACTGGTTACTACTGTCACGTGACAATAGTGTTTATAAAGAGAGTTTTCTACTAAGGTTATTATTCAAATCTGAATAAAAAAATATTCTTATTACTGTTAAAGCATGGACTCCAAGAGTTTGGTGAAATTTTGTCAAAGTGATGACAAATATAAATTAAACATTTACAAGCAGCATATAACAAATGACGGTAATCCACATTGGCATCTAATGGTGAACTCTTTTAAAGCATACCTTTAGTAAAACTGCCTTGTAAGCAATGTACTGGGATGGCTTGATATTCGAGGAGGCACACAGCTGGAACAAAAATATAGCATCAGAATTTTTTTAATTCAGTTTCATATAACATCTCACACCTGAAAAATTTAATACATATCATTATATTTTTTTACATGCATACTGCATCTTACAGCTCCCACAAATTCTTAGAAAGTAGTACAGCATTCAATTTTAACTGTATGCTTTCTTCTGTAATATACAAAAAAGAATTAAGATGGCCAAAAAGCACTTGAAGTACAGGCATGACTAATAACGATGAGAACTTCTGTAATATAAATAACATAAACTTAATAAGCAAAAAGAAAATATTTCCTTACAGTAACAAACTTTCATAACAGGCCACCTGTAATAGCCCCTGTTTCATCAACAGAAAGATTATATAAATGGGTTAATTACATTTGATTTATATACTGATTCACCCCCTGGAACTTTCCACTGGCTATGAGGCGACATGTTCAGAGCACGTGATAAGGTGTGCCCATGGGAAACTGCGTCATATTATGCTGAGTTAAGGCATTACTTGCCGGCCTTTCTGGCCACCTAAAGCGGGCATTACTACTCAACCCCTCACACAAGAAGGACGTGATTAAACGGTCTATTTACATAGCCCCCGTCCTTCTCTTAACACTCATAGCTACAGTGATTAAGTTACAGTTGATTTACACTCTGGAATTCTCCTCAATAAAAGGAGAAACAGACAATTGGGTTTTGCTACTCTAACCCAATATAATATAAATGTACCAGCCTGGTTAACTTCGACAGAACCTACACTTAACCCGGCTTTAACACACCTTTTTGGCCCCCAACTGTAGCATTTGTAATTAAATCACAAATGGAAGCATGAAAACTTTGTTCATTGTACAAATTCTGAAGTGAAGATATACAGTATTACACACAATGGAAGATGTTACCTGGGACACCTGGAAAGATTGATTATAACACACACTAATTTCAGGATATGGACAGAGATATTGGTTATATCATTCCGTTCCCTGTAAATATTTTGTTTGTAAGTAAACGAGAAAATATTTTATTTATACTACTCCATTTTCACAATATTTATTCAAATTACATTCCTTCCTCTCATTTTCATATGCATTCTGAATTCCCATATACTACAATCATTCATTTAATTTGACTATCTTTTCATACTGTATTCCTAAGATTTTACCATTCAAGCATTAATCACAAGACTCTTTAAATGTTACCATGCTTCAATTCATTAACCATCATCATAATCTTAAAGAGTCCCATCCTAAATACACTTTTCAAACCTAAATGTATCTGCAACAATATTTCAAGCAAACCCTTACCAGATACACATCACTGATTCACCCTTGAGTATTTCATCTCTGTTATTAATACAAGGTGAAAGGAAAGGGTAACATGAACCCCTTTCAAAATTAAGCATTTCCAGGTAAAATTCGTTTCTTTCTGTATCTTTTATCAAGCATAAAATGTTTAAAAATCACATATATTTCTTACCATTTACAAGTACTGTACAGTAAATTAAAGTCCAAAAATCTTGAAAGAAATTTGTTACCGTTGCTGGAGCTGTTGTACATGGCACTAAATTCTAAACTGTCTTAATATTTCATGTTAATTTTAAATTATGCCAAAAAGCAACCCTAATGCTGCATTTTGGTAGATTTAACCCAGCCTTTATACATACAACTATTCATCAGTAAGCTCCTGCACAGCTCTTATCACACTTGCAGGCTTATTTTCTGTCATAACATCATAGGAGTCACTGATGATTAAAAAAAAAATAAAAAATCAGAAGCACAAAACACAGCTGCACCATTACACTAGATTAACAAGATGATAACTTTTATCTTCAATTACTTCAGTTTCCCTTCCCATTCCCTGGTTTTCAACTCAAATAATAGAACCAATAAATATGTCTTCTAAGAGCCTCACCATTACAATAAGAGCTTCACTATTACAATCAGCATGTTTACTTGATCCACCTCAACTGTTGTGGAAGAGGAACACTATACAACACATTTGTTATATCAGAGAGGATTAAAAACAGCACAGCATACAGGGGAGAATCTGTGTTGCTCTAGATGCCTGGCACACTGCACAATGAGAATTTGTAAAATAAAAATAACTGAAAAAAGATACCTTACCAACTTTACCCTTGTCTCACAATATCTAACCATCAGCTGTTTACCACCATACAGTACTCTCTTTTATCACTTACTTTGCCAGCCTCTCCCCATTATAATGTAGGTTGACCAGAAAAATACTCACTTTTCATTCACTGTCATTCTTACTATTGTTAGAGATGTGTTTTCCTATAATATTATTCTTCTTCCACAGCGAGGCTCCAAGGTTTCTATCTGGTTTATCCTTGTCATTTCAGATAACCTAGGAACGCTCATTAACAGCATCGCTATCCCCAAAACCAACTGGCATCATGTTCTTAGGTGATTCATAAACACAGCCAATTCCTTCTAGTACAGTACAGTACTTTATTTACCCCATCATTCTATCTTCTCCTCCCCCTCCTACTATTCACCTTTGAATTGTACAATCTTTTTTTACCACCTTAGCACGTCAGCTCTCTGTCTTAAACTTCTCGCACTTCCACCTGCACCTGATCACTATATTTCTTATTCTCTGAATCCAATCCACCCAGTATTATGGTCTCAAACACACCAGTTCAATCACTTGCAATGAGTTTAGGAACCTCTGCCATTGCCAAAACTATCCCCCAAATTTTTTGGGTAAACCCGTGACAACTCGAACCCCTGCAACCTCTGATTTTTCCTTCCATCTCAAAGAATATCCAAAATGGCCAGGCAAGCTTGGACAACTGCAAGGTTCTAAACGCTCCTCAATAATTCTTGAAGTTCCCGATGTACGTATGTAGCATGGGTGGCCTTAAAAGTTGTGTACTGTAGTGTGAGATGAAGTGAATGTACAGTTGTAGTGAAGAATGAAGATTATGTGGGTGTGTAGTGGAAATGATGTGGACGTTTAGTAGAGATGATGTGAATGTTTAGTGGAAAAAATGTGGATCTGCAGTCTTGTCCGTCATGTCTCATTGTAACTGCACATCATCACTCATCACAACATTATGGTTAATTATATTCATTGATGTGTTTCATAAACAATTCATTATTTCTAGATGTTTACCTACTTATTTACATTATAATTCAAAATTAGTAATGTTTTCTATATACAATGCATTGTTGTCTATCCATATCTTTGAAAACATATTAATGAAACATTAACCTTTTAATGGTCACTGATATAAATTACGTCATCCCTTGTCATACTCTAAATGTTCACTGACGTAATTTACGTCACACTAAGCTCGGGTTCTGTAGGCTTTGCTAAGGGCTCCTATGACTCCAGATCTATAGAATAACTCATTTTATATGACTTGAAATCTTGTGGCATGCCAGATAGCATCCTGAAAGTTTTCACTGGGGGAATGTGGCAACACCACAATGTGGAAAGCAGGAATGCAATGCTCCTCCCTTCACCACACACACACACACTCAGCCTTCCATATTGCGGTGTTGCCATATTCCCCAGTGAAAACTTTCTGGACGCTATCTGACATGCAACTTTGTGTTTTTACACTTAAGGCAATGAGGATATGCCCCCCTTACCATAGGTAAGTTAGAGAAATGACCGGTGAGGAACAGAATGAAATAATAAATTCTTAAAACACTCCTCTTTCTGACTTAAACACAATGCATTTTCATCCATCCATAATGTCTTAAAAGTAACTGAGTCAGAACAAGTGATATAGCCAATGTCCACGTGATCAGTTGGTGAATACTCATATATTTTATATAAAAGTGGTCAGTTACATTGTACGTATCTATGTTTTCTATATTCAAATTACTCATGGTACTTGATGATTTTCCCTTCCATCTCAGATCATTGCTCTTAGATTCTCGAACCTAAGTCAGACTTGAATTCGTCCTCCTATGTAAAACTTAATTGCCTAAGATCTCAGGTCTAGGTGGACTGCCCTTTCTCCCAATTAGTCCGAGCTGGCAAGGGTTTACTGTACTCATTCGAAACAAAAGCTCAAATTTCTCCAACTAATACCCTTAAATGACAGGTAAGGATTCCCAAATCCACCCCCATATGTACAAAAACTAATATGTGAATTCTGATCTCATATCAGTCCCCAGTTGCCTGAGGGGGGTTGATTGATTAAACACCCCATTTTGGCATGCAAAGTAAAATAAAGCCTTCGGGCAAAAGGGCATCTGGTAGAAAATATGTGTAAGATACATGTACAACACATATACTTGCGTGTCGGTCATCCCAAGACTGTCAACATTACCCAAAAAATTCTGGGTCATTAAATTTGCATAAAACACTGCAATATTCGTCGGGTAAAATTTTTTAAACCTTAGGTGTCTTAATTTCCCCCAAAACTACATCCTTTCAGTAACCGAAATTTACCCTTGACATGCTAAATTACATATTCATTCCCCAAACCATCTACAATCCCTTGAAATACTTAAGTGAAAGAAATAACTTGTTTGTAAAATATGTTTCTCAAAATACCAGTCCCCCCCATAACTGAGAGCCCTATACTTGTCAAAGAGTTTGGCTTTACGAGCTTATCTGAACTATGCCTGTCTCCAACACCTTCACTGGTGTGCTATTCCAAAACTGCTTATTCATAAAAATTAATCCCAGTTATACAGCTCTAATCTTGAAGTTATATTTGCCATGGAATACTTAGGAAGGTACACTGGCTACTACAAGACTAAAGGGTAAAATCAAGTAACAAGGTCAAGAGTAAAATGCTACAAGTACAGTTCCCCACAAATGCAAAAGCAACATCTACTCTAGGCAGGTCACTGTCCGTATCCAACTGAGTCAGACAGTAAAACCTCCCAATAGACTTGTTTTTCAAATGAAGGTTTAACATTCATATAATGATGGAAAAAATAATGGAGCATACACACCATTACTAGATATGGACAGCAAGGTAAGAAAGAATTATTATATAGGCATGAGGTCAAAAATATAAATAAAATAAAATCGTTATAAACAAAATTCTGGATAATGAGCTGATTAAGCCATTAAAATTCAAAGGAAAAAGAAAAGAAAAAAATGCTGCACATCACTACAAAATAAATTAAGAGGTGTAAATGGACAGACAGAGAGTCCAACAGTACGTAATGCCAATAGTCGCACCTTCCTTTCTCTCTGAGACAGAAGATGGTATCCTGGCAACGAAGAGATGGGTACTGGGTCATCATTCCCCCCGGCTGCCCCCCCCTGCTGTGTCTGTTGCGTGTTGCTCCCGCCCCCCCAGTTCGTGATGCTGTCGCTGTTCCCGCTCAAGCCGCTGCCGCTCAAGTTCCCGCTGAGCCATCTTCCAACGCCAGTATCTAGAGGCGTGAATTTTTTTTCTGCTAAACATTTCGGACTTCTTGCGTCGTTTCTGTGTAACAACAGAAGAAGGCATCTAAGTATTTAAGAACCTGCACTTCCCTCAACTTTGTCATGTATTCCAGTTATGATGTGATTTAACCAAAGCTTATAGAAGCATGAATTGATATTCATTGACGACATGGGGCATTCCTGCCACATACACACAGCACGCACGGTCCTCAAACACTACCTTCACTTCCTTGTCTAGAGCTCTATAAAGGAAAACAAACATCTCTGTCATAACCACACATCATCCTTAAAAATCTTAAATAACTACAAAAGATATACCTAAATCAAGTACTGTAGCAATATAAAAATTCATTATGGTAATATGTATGAGTTATGACAATGTAAATAAATGACAAAAGACTCTACATAATGACTACTGATAGAGTTCAAATTTCATATCGGTGAAACTTGAACTTATCCTTAGGTCTAGGGAACTTTACAGATAACTATAGTGTGATTTGATTTTTTTTTTAATATTTTAAGGATTTTATGAACATATTTCATTACAAAAAACATCACTTGATGCTCAAGCCGTCACAAACTATTTCCTGAAGTTGACCTTAAATGATAACGGAGCTAAACTCAACATAACTTTGATACGTATTCAGTAACATGTGCAGTTCACTTTATGAGCAACAGCAACCTACCCAATAGTACAGTAAACAAAACAAAATAAGCTTCAGTTTTACAAGGTAGCTGCTAAACTGTTCTACACGTGTTACAATCCTCCATGCATGATACAATGTTGCTATGGAAGTATTTGGGATGGTTCAAGTCCAGTGATGGTGTACAGATTAATATTTATTGTTTCAAATCACATTAATTTACTAAACATAGATAGTTAACAGTTACTGGGACACAGTCTTCATAAAAAGAGTTAGATCTTAGTGCTATGCGTATTAAACTATGAGGGAAATTAAGCAGTAGTTTTACCAGGAAACTATATTCTTATGTCACACAGTATGATCCACAATGAAGTTTTAATTCAAGAAACTACTAAAAATTAACTGAAAATACTTCCGAATCTAGAAAAAGAAATTTACAGAAAAAAGAAAAGAAAAAAGCAATACCATTCACTCCATTTCACACATTCAATAATATAAATTTCTGCTTATTACACATACTGTACTGTACTGCACTGCACTAGATCTCAGTTTACAGTGAGCAGTCTCTATGTCTTCTTAAATCAACAAAAACATCCAGGGCCAAATTAATGGCAGGGCAAACAGGATAGCTGCCCAGGGCCCTAAGTTTCCCAGGGTCCCCAAGATGTTAAATATAAAAATAAATTAGATGAAAGTATAAAAATAAATACAGTAGGTTAAAATTTTATCAAATCTATAGGGATTGAATGATGACCTTTTACTAAGGGAGCAACATACTTAAATTATAAAAATACCAAAAGGGCACCTAAAGTGAACCCTTGCCTGCCCCTTTTGTCAAGTTTGACCCTGAATATACAGTATTTGTAACTGGGATGCACTTCATTAACTTGGAGAACAGTAGTTTATATGAGGGATGCAAGACAAGTGCATAATAATGATACAACAAGAGCTGGTAAACAAGAAGATATTAAACAAGATATAAGTAATATAAAATTGTATGAAGCAACAGGAATTAACCAGACAAGATATATTTGGCTTGTTACTGAAGGAAAAGATAATATAGAATGCACTGGTATTGCCAGTTAGACAACCAAAAGGCAAGAAAAGAAGGGCAAGTTTATTGCTCTTGATTCTTACCACATCCTACCATTAGCAAGGACTTGAAACCATGGTTGGGGAATGTTTAAAGAAAGAGTCAAGTGACCTGTGAGGTGTCCAGCAACAAAACACCCTGGCACCATGTAAATATATTTGCTACCCCTAGGAGAACTTAATTATCAGTGCCATCTGTTGGTTAAAGTTGTAGGAATGGTGTTGGATTTCAATACTCTCCAGAGACTTGACAGTCCTGGTATAACTAGTCTATAAACTCAAAATCCTAACCCATTATTCCTCTTTCAGATTACAGCTTAGTATTGTGACTCTACTGGTGTTAAGGGCAGGACTCTGGAGGCATTCTAATAATGCTGTGTTCTTATTGTTAATCACCCTGTCTTTGCCTGTGAGGAAACCATCAAGTCGTCAAAGCTCCACTTCAGTCATGACTGCAGCTAGCCACCCTGGTCCAAATGTCAACTTCATTTAGCTATGGTTGTCCCTGCTACTAACTGTTATCCACAGACTACACCCCCTTGCTGAGCTTCAGCCATTACTGCAGATCGTATTTCCTGGTGACTGCCCAAGCTGCTGAACTACACATATCACTACAGATGATCTCATACTGAGGTTGCTACCTCTGGCTTCCTATCACTTTGTGGGTTGTCTGTCCTGTATATCTTCTGGACAAAACTTCAGTATAGATTAAGGAAAGTACATACCTAGTTACATTTGGCTGAGTTGCCACGAGTATTACACTGATTTACACTTTGTGGAGGCCCCAATAGAAGAGGACAATAATTAATTATTTATTGTGAATATGTATATAAATAGGTTATTTGGTGAATGTTCTATTCATTACCAAGAAGTATTAGTTTATAATACAAGAACTTTTACAATTGGCAACCTTGCCAGGAAATTGACTGACCACTTCTGAATTTGAATGGATGTTTCTTTGCTGAAAAACTTTTTTTTTAACTGTGCTATGATACTGATCAGCACAAATACACAAATACAATCCTCACATTATCCTCAGTAATAAGGAAATCCACCTAGGGATCAATGTCCAGTGATCAGCAAGATTCCATTACACTGAGAACAAGGAGTGGGATGGGTGTGATCATATACAGTATTACAAAAACCAACCTACACACCAAATGGAAGTACAATAGTCCACCCGAAAGCCATGGGTTGGGTTAGAGAACAAGGGTCTCATTTCAATCCAGATCTTTCATAAAAACAAACAGTAACTTATGGGAAAAATAAGGAAACACTACTGAAGCCCAAATATCTTTGAACAACCCGAGATATAATTTTCACAAAGGAAGAAATGAAGGCTTTTAAAGTTCTTAACTGATTATTTCACACATACCCCAGTATAACCCAGACACAAGGACTAAATACAGTACTGTACACACTTTTGCATATGGGAAAATATTGCATACAGTGTACCGATTTATGTCGTTTAGACAAACATTGTTTTTTCTACGAACACATCCTTGACATAAATAAAGTGCTTACTGTACTGTACTTGTTTCAGGAGTGAAAGTTAACTAGCTGTGCAACACATTAACAGGAATACCCCTGAGTCATTGGATAACAGCAACACACTAATGAATTTACAGTCTGTTCTCCAATCACTGCTGATAAGACTAAAGTACATAAGCATAAAACAACTCTCAAGTACTGTATAAATAAGAAAGAAGAATCATACGGCATAACCAAAGGTTAAAAGCTTGACAAAGTGTTCAACTCTTGAGTATAAACAGTGAATGTACAGGAGAGATGTTGAAGAGTAGATGAGTCTTAGGCTAAGCAGAAAGACCAAGTTGTATGAAATAACCTCTACATGTGAACCCAAATTCTTGCTGGAATATAACTTACACATTCTTTCATTTATCACTACATGCACCACACTCAATATTTGTGTTTGTTTCACTATCTATTCACATAATTCCATACACCATGCATACTGTACAGTACTCAGTAGAGATCATCATCGTCACTCGTCAATTTAGAAGTCTACCTTTTACAAACTACTCGTATGTTGTCTTAAAACAGAAATGGGGAAATAATTTACTTTTAAATTACACCTCAAGTCTCAAAAAAATATTTTTCTTTAAGTCACTTATAATTTTACACACTTCTACAGTGGGGTATGCTATAACGAACGGATCCTACTACGAATATTCCTATAACGAACGGTTTTACCTATAAAATTGAGAATGCTATAACGAACGAAACTCCTACAACGAACATTATTTAAAAAAATTTTTTTTTTTTTTACTAATTTATTGTTTTTTATTACAAGTATTAATGATATTCTTTATTTCACGGGTTTAGATGCATATGTATGCACTTTTTTACAATTTTATATTATATTTTTCAGTGTTAAGTGGTTGTATTTGGGGGCCTGGAACGGATTAAACCTATAACGAACGAATGCTATAACGAACAAGGTTCTAGAACCAATTAGATTCGTTATAGCATACCCCACTGTATATCTAAACTGCGTCTTTGTTTTCTCCCCATAACATTATTTGACTGAATTTCGTAAGAAAAAAATCAATAAATAGCAAACTGCTACCTACCACAAGCACCACTTTCCTTGTCTCCTCCACAACTGCTACTGAACTCTTGTTGTAAATTACTCATTGTTCCTTATTTTTAATGTCAGGATAATTTGCATAAATTACTGAATACTGTATTTTATATTAGATTAAAACTTAAAGGGGGTTTTACAATTATTCTGTGTAATAAGCAGAAATTTATATGGTTCCTAGTATACAAGCTGCAAGTTTCTAGGCTAAAATTAAACAAATACTCATGTCAAGATACTTACTCTTTTGACTTTACGGACAGGTCCATTTGAGTCGTTGGAGTCTGAGGCAGGCTGGCCTGCATGAAAGGCAAAGTTGTGAATACTCGGCTGTGGAAGTAACACAAGGGCCAACGTTAGCTTATTCCACTCATGCCAGGCAAGTGGACGGCAGCGGGGTAACTTGTGTATACGTTGGTGGTCGACTAAATCATAAGTTACACTACTGAGGGGGTTTCAATTCTCAACATTCAAACAAGGACTGAGTTATGACAACTCTGCAGTAATAGTATACCATTCACTCCCCCCAACCACATACAGTACTCAATACACAGAACATATATAAAGGAATTAGTCAGACAGACATTGATGCACACCTAACAAGGATTTTCCAATTTACTCATGAGGGGGAACACATTCACAACACCCATACAAAGTTATGCTCAGAGAAGATATACCCCAACAGCTCCAAAGGCCATGTTAGCATGCAGCTCAGTAACAAACATTTCAGTTAAGTCCACTTAATAAATTGTAGTCAAACCTGCAACAATACTGATAATAATTTATAATTACTTTTACAGGCAGGTTTTATGTGTAAATAATAATTTTGAATATACTGTACTATTATAATGAAGCCTTTCTCAACCTTTGGTCACCAGAAGCAAAAAAATAAATATCGTAATATAAAATTTACAACTGTGATTTACACTCCCAAGTTAATACCTGATGACCATGGATGCCGGCTTTGATGTGAGAATAAATAATAATTATTCTATCATTCATGACAGTCCGAGACAAAGGAATTGTTCATCAATGTATCCCATAGTTCTAATTCTTTTTATAAATCAACATCATTAATCAATTTCCTAATACTGTATTGGAATTAATATAATTATTCCATAGCACAGCTCATTTTTTCATTTTGTTTTCCAAGATATGAAGATTAAATTAATTACAAGGTACGTATGTGCAATTGAAAACAGAACGATGATACTAAATTTGGGACTGTTGGCTTATATGTTTGGAATAAAACTGAGTAAAATCAGTTGTTAAACAGCTGAAACAGATGTAAGCACCAGATGATGAGTGAAACACCCGCCTCTTGCTACAGCATGCTGGCCTAGATGCTACATCAAGCCTGTGAAGAGACCCTCAACCAACACCACAACAAAGGAAGTAAGAATTCCATACAAACAGAAAAACAAGGTAAAAAAAAAACTCAGGTTTAACTAATGTTGGCCCTTTAACATGTACAGAGTATTAGCATAAATTTTTGTACTCCTTTGACTACTGACACATTAATTGAGATGGCTTAAACATATTTCATGAAATATGCAGAAGAGGTAATTCACTCAACTAGGGTGGCCTAACTCCTTAACCATGCAAAATTTCTTAAGTTAAACTTGATTAATATTAACATGCAACCAGCTCATATAAGTGCTGTCACTTTAAATTTGTTCAGTACGTAATACTGTACAAAGAAATGACTTAATTTATTGTTTTATAATCTATATTTTGTTGCATTTTACTGTTTCTCTCTAACCATCCAGTCTGTGCATGTTACAGGTGTATAAAACTTATACCTCCTAGCCAAATACATTGGTTTATTTTAATCTTATAGCTCCAGTTAATTGAAAATGTCTACCGGTATGTGTGTGCATCAGAAAAACTAACACTTTTGAATTTAATACAGTACTCTCAAATAATAGCATTCCAACTTTGATCCTAAAAGGATCCTGAAAAAAATCAGAATTGTATAATCTTATAAGGTAACTGTTAACAACCTAATCTCAAACATATAGCTACTGTACAATGTTTTGATGGGAACGTGACCAAACATTGGTCATAAGCAGTCACCTCTGGTTAGCCAAAAAGATCTCTCAGTCCGTTAGTGTCAGTCTGGCTCGGTATACATAATGCTTTATATCTTCTGGTGATAGTCAACTTTCTAAAGGAACTTCTCTTCTGCAGTTCTTAACATCTTCATATCCAAAAGATGTGACACAGCTCCTCACCTCTTGCAACTCTTACCTACCTCTAAATGGGTTCCCTTCCATGTTGATGACTCTTTGTTTTATATTATTTTTACAGAAGTACTTCTTAAAAATTAATGATGAATGCCTGTATAATCTGAAAATGACTCATCTTCCAAACATATATGGTATACAGTACAGTATACTCTGGTAAATAACTGTACTGTACTTCCAAACATATCTCCTTTGAGTATAAGACATTTCCACTACAAAATGACAATGGTATACTGTATATACAACACTAAAACATTGCATAACCTAACCTACTCTTGCCACACCTAAAATATCATGTTAAAACAAATATAACGACTAGAGCAAATAACCAAATACTCAGCTAGCTCATTTTTTTTTCTTTTTTTCATGCAAGATTGATCCTGAAAATCGATTTTATGGCCAAGCCCACAACTAATTAACTCACCAAATCTACAGGTTGGAGACTTGGGTAACCCTAAACAGTGGTGGCTGAGAGCTGATCCTACAACATTCACAGGTCATTGCAGAAAGGATCCAGATAAGTACTTAAAAATCCTTGATGACAGATCAATCCAAAAGCTACTTTCAATGGCCTAGCCAGAGCACAATTACGGGCTGCTAATATATTATTAAACAGCTTACTTTGATGAAAATTCCTTATCATAAGTTAATCACCAGTGAAGCTAGTATACAGTAATCCACCTTTGCTAATTTACTCTAAACTTTGAAATGCCTCACACTGTTAGCTAGAAAGATATCCTAAGAGACTTTACCAAGAAGCTGGGTGTAATAATATCATACTTAATATAAAAAGGAGACTTTAGAACCACCTAAAATTATGAATAATAAAAATACATACATCCCTACTACTTACCTGTGGATTAACCCCATCACCAACAAAACACTATTAAATTCCAGGAGGTCAGGTGGGAGAACAGGAACTAAGAGTTCTAAACTGCCCTAACCCCCAAAAGCCCTTAGATTATACTGAAAATCCCCACATAAGCATTGCCTATGGAGGTTACAGAAAGTTTCCATAATGAAAGAGATTGTCTATTGAGAAGTTGTCTTAAATCAATCCTTCCTCTTGAAAAGCCTCACTGAAGACAAAGCTGAATGGAGGGCAAGGAACTCCACTCAAAAATTCAAATAAGACTGAGCTAAAAACCAACTCCATTGGGCAGAGAGAATCTCCCTCAGTTCTAGAGAGCTGAATACTCCTCAGACCTTGGGGCAAATTGTGCACTCCTTGGGGAAAATCACTCGCCAAGAATAAATATTTCCTACACATCCACTTCAAAATGACAACATCATAACCTGAGGCAAGGTGTCACTGAGCAGGGATAAGGCTCCTCGAACCAACCTTGTCATCACCATATTGTAATTATGAATAAACAGCTAATGGATTCATACTTTCAAGGACTGAGTGTAAACTTCCCAAGTGTTAACAGAAACATGAAAACTACATTTAGATCTAAAAGGAGGAGATGCTGTTGCTGGGATGTGGATTGGGAAGAATGGATTGACATCTGAAATTCCCATTTAGCTGATCTAGATGACAAGCTAAGAGAGTATTGATGCAACTCATTACCCCTCAGCTTTAATTGGTAACTTTCACTTCTAAAACCCTAGTTCCAACAAGAAGGGTAAACTGATTCTTAAATAAGTTCCCAGCCGCCGATGTCACAAGGGTAACCTGGGTCATCAATCAATAGCCTCGTTGAATGCATTACACAAGTGGCATAGTGAAGGACACCAGGACACAAAGTGTATCCACAAAAAACTTCAGAGGTATCCATCCATCAGACAAATCTTGTGATAGAGTGATGTTAAGAATGATGTTTAGGTGACAACCCATTATCAAAATTCATTCACAGTTCTTGAGGTAATTTAACGATTAGTTGCATATTAACCTCCTGGACAGTTTTGAAGAATGAAAAGGTCAACAGTGCTCACAGGTGGTACACAGCAGGGTTAATCCTATTTTCTAATGGAGCCCCAGCTATGCAGCTCATGTTACACTGCTTGCTTCACATGTTTAACCTTCACTCTGTGATGACAGTAGGGTGATCAGAGGTAGGTATTACTGTTGTACCACCAGCATGATAACACTTAAGACATGTAGAAATTCCTGCCTAAAATTCCTCATGTCACAAAGGGGTTCTGAAACTTCACTTTTATAAAAGATTCCCGAGGAAAGCTGATCTCAAGCTTCCATCAAAGACAGTCAGTTGGGAACTAGACTCAACAAGCGGACTGACCTGGAATTATAATGGTCGACACTGGCCTCAGTGACATGTACACGCATTAGCAGAAAGTGTCCTAAAGGACCTCCTACCTTATGAGGGCAACCTTTACCCCTGATGTCCCTCTTTGAGAACAATGGGTGTGGTGGGAAGAGCTGGGTAAATGCTTTATCCAATACATACATACCAAAGTACCTAGCAATGCTAACAGTGTAATGTCTGCCTCCTGGCCAAAGGGAACATGTAAGAAATATTGATAACAAACAATAATAAGGTAAAGAGTGCAGTGACTATCCTTCACGTGGTACTTGGGATTACATAGACAAGAGGTACCAGAAAAAATGGAGGAGATAATAGGATACACAAAGGCATGGCCTGTGAGATTTAATATACTGTAAAATGCAATATAATGAATAATAATGTGAAAACAAAGAATGAGTGAGTGAGACTGAGTGTGCATATGCATGTGCACGTGTGTACACTGAAAGTGACACCTCTATTCAGTGTCAAACTGAGCAGGCTGAGAGAGTGGTCTTCCCATACAGGACAACCTGTTCATCTTTCTGTTTATTTCCATAAGAATGTTGGTCCATAGTCTTGCTTGAGGGTAAACTATGACAAAATCTATGATCACAGTTCATGCAAGGTATTAAGAATCTTGGGTGGCAGTTACATCCCATCCTTATGGCAGTATAAAATTATGCATCATTGAGACTATTGGCCCCCTTGCAAACTTCTTAAGTTTGTTGTCTGATTAAATCCATATTGCCTTTCAATTAGGTAATAAATAGTAAAATAAATTCAAACTTAAATTATAAGACTAGAAAAACTAAGCTTGGATACAGATGAAATGACAAACTGATTAAATTAAAGTTAAAATTAACAAGGAAAATATTTATTATTTATTTCTAAGTGACAAATGACTGTTTTAAGGCATCACTCACCACTGAAGAATGAAGGGCATTGCCAAATACACTGTAAGGAGATAAACCATAAAATATAACACAGTTAAAATACTACTTACTGATTTCTTTTTATTTTCTTTCTTTTTATCCCTTCGTGATCTAGCTACTTCAAATTCGTGACATTCTTCCACGTGTCTAATTCCATTTCGCCGATACCTGAAGGAAACGTTTTAAAAGAGTCTGTAATCATGTGCTAAACTGTCTGTAAAGTTAAAGAAAATTCAAAGCACTTAAAATAAGCATCCTCAAATCCATTACAATACCCACACAGCATCAACCTTTGCGTATTACCTGTTGTGGCATCTTGATTTTCTTTATTGAAACAATATCTTTCTTTTGTGTTGTAAAAGTAGCATGAATTACAAAAGTTTGGCAACCATTCCTTAAATGAGAGAACAAGCACACTTGAAACGAATGAAGAATTTATTCTAAAATACCATAATATGCCTGAGCCAAAACTAAGGAACTCACATACAATACGTATTAAAGCATTGTGTCCAGGGGTTAAAAATCCAAAGTAACCTTTAGACCAGTGGTTTCAAACTCAAAACCTTTCTAGGGCCAATTCTTATTTTAGTTACCCTCTTCAGGGCCAACACAAGTCCTATATCACATATTTGCAAGATTGAAGTTTACAGCTTCCACATTGCCTTACCTGACTTCCCAGGAATACTTCATTTGGGTTTGCCTGATCTTAAGTACTGTATGTAAAATTCATTTTACTAAATAAACATGATTATATCTATTTCTTTCATAATTTCACGGGATGATAAATTTTACCGTCATCCCGCGGGCCACACCTGACCATCCCAAGGGCCACATTTAGCCCGCGGGCCATGAGTTTGACACCCCTGCTTTAGACATTAGCAACATTAATATTATACACCTTCCTATCATGGACCTCTATATCATATGGTGGCTATTGATTCCAAAGATCACCTTTTAGGGACTTAGGTATGAGGGGAAGGTATGACTACTGTAATTAATGATCTACTCCAAACACTAATATCTATGGAACTACCTGGGTTTTCCATCCTATGATACACAAGTTTCTTAAGGTATTAGGCCACACATAGGTACATTACATGAATATAAACGCAAAGGATTTTAAAAACCCTACCGAGACAACAGGGGTCAAGGTGTTCATTTTGAAATTCATCAGGCCTCTCCATAATGATACCTTTTGGAGTGAGTGTACTTAATGGACAAAGTTTACTACAATTGACTAAAATATAAACATGGCAAAACACAAGTCACCTGAAATGACATATAACACTCACTGTGGCTTAATAAACAACAAAAGCCCAAAATTTCACAAAAAAATCATCTTAGTTGAAGCACCCACATAAATTATCCAATTTATTATTTTTACCAAATTCTTTAACAGATTAGACTGAAAACTTTCAGATGAGATGATTTTACAAACTTACAGACTAACATATGGATAAATGGATGCAAAGTAACGAAGGCTGTAGGTGGATAACTGATTAAACCATCTTACAAACACACTGGGGTGGAACCATCTTGGCCATGCATATCAACTATCCATACACACCATCTATACTAAGTTGTCCGAGATTCAATGGAAAAATGACTGAAGAGTTGAGTTCAAAACCTGAGGATTACATGTGCCACAGCATTACTGAGAGATTGATGAAGGTCACTGGTAGGGGTGAGAAAGTGGAAAACCAAAAAAATTAGCAGAGGAATGGGGTGAAGGCTGCACTAGGAGGAGTGAAGGGGGGATGGACATCTCAAGGGTGTGTGAGGAGGACAGGAGGACATGACATCGAGACAGAAATAAACCAATACGTATTTAGGGCCTTCATTAGTGTGATTCCCTTTGATTCTAGACATTCTGCACTAAATCAGATGGTCTGAGGGAAAATAATTATACACATACATAAACATCAACTGAAACATCCCTCTCTGTCATGGGAGGGAGAGGGGGGAATAAATAGCATATAATGTATAATAACACCTTAGATGACAAGTAAACTCTCAGAAACCTATAAAAAAAATTTACCCAAAAGAAAGAAACAGCAAGTCAGATATGGAAGGTAAGTTTAACGATATGACCTCAATGGTTCCACAGGATGCTTGCTTACCTTAATAACTCTCTGATTCTTGTTCTGAGTTCTCTTTCCCGTACCATTGACGATAATAGATTGTTGTGTTCACTGGCGGTTTGAAACTGACTGACGGTTCTTAATTTTTCTGATACGGCCTCTCTGCGAAGAAATTAAGAGAAAAAAATTTGACTTTCCTTTCCATTTAGTGTGACAAAAAAAATACTATACTGTACCGAGAAATCATTCAAAATATACAGCACACAGGATGTACAGTCGCCTGCACTTATACCTGGTACAGTGGCTGGTGCATTTTGTGAGATAAAGCAACTCTGTGTTTGTTTATATTGTATTAACTCCCGGAATGGCCCTAAGAAACCTCGGACAAAGAACGCTAGATAAGCATTCCACAGAGTTGTCATATCTCAGAAAACACAGAAGCTACTGTGCCAGATATAAGTGCAAGCAACTGTACCTTAGATTTAGGAAGCCACAGTATAAGGGATAATTCTCCATACACTGTTACTGTTTTAAACTCAATATTAGAATGAGTCTTTTATCTGACACTTTCCCGTATACAATATAAAAAATAGGGATGCGTTTACAATTACTCGTACCTGTCATCTTTACTCTTCTTTTTAGGCGGAACTTGTGCTTTTTCTTTCTCCTTTTTAAAGAACTGTGGAACTATTTGGAAATCTCTTACAACGCGTTTTCTCCGAGAACGTTCACGAAGTCGGCGCATATACATATCCACCTAAGAAATATAGATCATAGTTGATTCAAGGAAACATTATAATTAAAAAAAAAAGTGAGTCTTTACTAATTCTAAAATAGTAAAAAAATAAAAAATATATAAAAAAAATAAAAAATTATTACACTGAGATAAAAGACTACTGTACAGTGGTCCCTCGGTTAACGAACACAATTCGTTCCAGAAGGTTGTTCGTTAACCGAAAATTTCATTAACCGAAACCATTTTTTCAATAGGATTTGGGGTAATTGGTTTCAGCTCACCGAAAATTACATACAAACTAAAAATAAATGCAGTAAAGTACAGTATAGTCTTCATTTACGCAGTCAATTGAACCCGTGGAGGTCCGCGGAAAACGAGAAACGCGTAAACGAAATAACAGAACATATGGGATTAATTGAAATAGAGACTGGGCCGACCCCCAAACTACACTTTTTCCGACACAATACGTATGTTGCAGTAAAAATAACATCTTAATTTTATAATGGTATGCACACACAATTAATATTTAAGAGAAATACAGTCGCCTGTTAATGTCCATTCAAATAATGGACTCAACTCGCCCCCACCCCCTCTTCCCACACTCGCTGGCTCCTCCCTCTGAGAAATGTTTGGGTGAAAACACTAGGTTTTTAGGCTTAGGAATAAATAATACCTCACACTATGGTTAGGATAATATAATTGACATTGCTGGATTCCTTGCAAGACTGTGAATAAATTGAATATACGTCATATATTTTGCACAAAAGATAAAATTTTTGCTCTTTCTAATAAAATTCTTAAATTAGATCTAAAATTTGTACGTCTAATGCAAATTTTAGGATGTTTATATTTAAATTAATCACCATCTTACAAGAATTCCAGCAATGTAAATTATATTCTGGCCGGGTAATTTCTATGAATTTTATGAGCTAAAAACAAATATCTTCAGTAAATAAACAAATTATACTTCACCCAGACACTATCTGTCAATAAAAATACCCCACCTCCTGCTCCCCCACTCTTCCCACGCTCGCTGGGTCCCTCCCTCCCTCCCTCCGTACCCCCCACCTTCTCTCCCTACCAGAGAAATGTTTGGGGAAAAACAGTAGGCTTACAGGTTTAGTAATAAATAATACCTCAGACTAAAGTTAGGATAATATAATTGACATTGCTGGATTCCTTGCAAGACTGCGAATATTTTGAATATAAATGTCATATGTTTTGCGCAAAAGATAAAAATTTTGCTCTTTCTAATAAAATTATTAAATTAGATCTAAAATGTGTATGTCTAATGCAAATTTTAGGATGTTTATATTTAAATTAATCACCATCTTATAAGAATTCCAGCAATGTAAATTATATTCTGGCTGGGTAATTTCTATGAATTTTATGAGCTAAAAATAAATATCTTCAGTAAATAAACAAATTATACTTCACTCAGACACAATACGTCATGTTACGTATGTTGTAGTAAAAATAACATCTTAATTTTATGATGGTATGCACACACAATTAATATTTAGAAATATTAATAATATTAGGTTTTTTAACACATACTTAGTAGAAGAGATGGCTGGGTACACGGGGATTGGGGTTGGTTCTGAGGCAGAGGGCAGATTATTGGCCCTCACCTGTATCACTTGTATCACTATCCACCACAGAGGCTTGCAGGGCCTCTTTGTCAAACCCCTCAAAGTCCATATCCTCACTATCACTGACTTGGGATGGCTGTGGTGGGTGGTGAAGAATTTGGTAATGTTTTGTTGACTGGGCGACCTTATGCGCACCCTGCCCGCGCCGCTTCCCGCGTAAATGATGAAATTTACCGCGAAATAAAAAAATTTCATTCTGGCAAGGTGCCGTGTAAATGACCAAACGCGTAAACAAAAACCACGTAAATCCAGACTATACTGTACACTTACTTTAAGGTGTGCATGTACAAGGCTCCTGGTTGATGATGATGATGGGAATTAGAATGAGGGTTGGAGAAGGGAGAAGAGATGGCATTGGGGTGGAAGAGAAGTCACCCCATGCTGCCATTTCACCCATAAAATTTTAGTTCACTTGGTGTAATTCAAGATTATTTTCTTTAAATCAACACTGCACTGCATTATATATTGTCAATATGTAAAATAAACTTCAGAATGACCAATAATTGTACTTGTACTGTAAAAATAGTTTATCTTCAAGAGAGTCTCAAGCAAGAAGCTTCCTCCACTGAGCAGGGACACACACTGATGCCATTTTGGGTGTGTTGAGTGGCTGTTTGGCACGCTAAAAACTAGTTCCCTGTACTTCAATTATGTTAAATAATTGTTAAAATGACTAAAAACTTTAACATAAGACTTGGAAAATTATTGAATAGTACAACCTTCTTGACACTTACTCAAATGATAACGAATTTAAGCCCTAAAACCGATTATTGTATTGGCGAACTAATACTACAGCTGGTGAGCAGGCGAAAACATGTTGGGAAAAATTCGCAAGGAATTCGTTAACCGAAGTGAAGAATCTAATGGAAGGTAATTCGTTAACCGAGGGATCACTGTATATATGGTAAAATATAACTAAGACTGATTTTCTGAGTTATATCAACAGCAAAATTAATACAGATAAGATAGACAGTTTTGCACAGCTGTGGACAAAAAGACTTCAACAAGCAGGGAGGGAGCATAAGCTGCATCTGCCTCATAATTAACCCCCCCAAAATTATTTGCAGTGTGGAGAGAAAATGACACTTTTAATCGCCACCTCTATGCTGAGGTGCCAAGTCTCCACCTACCCCTACCCTCCCTGCCTGCTGTATTCTTTTTCCCCACAACTATACTGTACATAAAACAAATAGGAAATGGTATTAGAAAACTGAAGAAACAAGAAATTAAAAACTTTGAATGGTACACTGGAAAGTTTATAACTACTAGGTTGAGTTTATTAGCAAACACAAACCTTCCTTCTTTATCTATAACTAGCTGGTGTACCCGGCATTCCCAGGAACTCTAAGGGACTGAATTCCCCCCCTCCCCCAATTATGATGTTCATGATAATTCCCAGGCCTATTTCCCTAGGCATACCAAATTTCAGCTCTTTATCTTCAAAACTTTAACCAGGCTTAGTAGATAACCACACAAGAAAGCAAACAGACACTGTGCTTTATACATTAGAAACAAGAGATAAATGACTCTGGACAATAAGAACCTACGAACTTCTTAAACATAACAGCTACAACAACTAAGGTTCAGAACCTACATAAAACCCTCAAGTGACTTAATTTATTTTCAAAAGCTGAAAGAAATGGAAACAGAGAATATATAGTATGTAAAATAAGAGTAAAAAACAGACCTGGGCAAGTTTGAGAGCCATATCAATATCCTCATCTTCAACAGGATGAATAAATAATGGCGCTATAGTTGCTTCTGCATCATTGTCCCACTCCTGCAATGGATGACAAAAATTTTTTAATGAAAATCCAATGTAACATACAGGTATTTCTTTCCTAAAACCAGTTCTTGAAACAATTTATCTTTGATGTTATTATTATAGCTACCATTATACTGATCAATATCCACTGATGTAAAACAATGTGATAATAAACAGTACTCTATAGTTTAGGCCTCAGGCACCCTTTTAAACACATTATGGCAGACAGATGCATAGTTTAAATAGCCTCTTGTCATATTTACTTGAACACTGGACAGCAGGAACATATACTGTCTTGAATATAGTGGGAGCTAAATATTTATACCAGTGCATAAGCAAGAATTCATTTATAAAGGAATGGAGAGAGACAAACAAAACGGGGAGTAACCAACTCTCTCTTCTCTGCAAACCACGGCATCACAGACTCATTACCTGCACGAGTACCATGGGACCCACAAGGATGTATTATAATGGGTGTTTCTTCGCGTTGTGTTTTGTGTGATTTATAAACTTAAATAAAATTTGTGTTTTATTGATCTACCCACTCTAACATTAGCAGTAAAGAAAGGGTTAATATCCATCTTAATCATCTTGATACAGGATGATGACTCAAATTGGCAAATATATTCTATCTCAGTAAGAACTATGTAACTAGTTCAATTGATGATAATTTTTACTCCCAATATATATAAAACCCTAAACAATCACCTACCCTTTCAAAGTCATCTCTGTGAGGCATGTATCCAAGGATAGTATTTTCTTCTGTGGATAGAGGTTGTGTGGGTAGGGATGACCCCAGAGTAGGTGACAATGGTCCTGTATCAGTATTTGTGTGTTCTATTGGCAGCTGCAACCGCTCCAACGCTGGTTTCCATGAAGCTCGCCCAATGCTGCCATCTATGTAACTGCTGATATATTTGTTTCTAGCATCTGTCAGATGAAAAAGTATTAGGTGAGATTTTTTGAAGACTTTCAGGTTTAAGGAAACATAATTAATCACAATAAAAACTAAAAAAACACAAACAGACATATTACTAATAACTAACAAATAAAAAACAATGCAAAACAAAATGGAAAAAAAAATCAGTCCCAGTCACAGACAAAATACAGTATGTACAGGTTTATAATGCCAGAATTACAAAGATAATCCTGGCCATAATAAAACCTTCCTGTCCACAAGTAAATCAGTGAAGGTAATTCAAGTTACTGTTATCCCCCAGCCACATATTTGAGCGGCTTCCTATAAACCTGTGTTCAACCTCAAACAGTTTTTTTCCACCCTATGGATCAGATGCCTAGCCAACTGGTTAACAAACACAATCCCAAAGTATTCTCTGAATTACCTGTACTTACATTGTATGGCCAAGAGATTTTGCCCTTGGTCATGAGTGTACCAGCGGGTTTGAGGTCACAAACAAATGTCGTTTGAAACTAGGCAATGGGACTGGCAACACAATGGAATATCTCTACAAACTCAAATAAATAAAAATTGGAATTCACCTTTGTAAATAATGAAGAAATTGTCTGGCAAAGCTGCATATTACCCCTAGTGCTATTTACAGGGAGTAAGCACAACTTAGCACTATTATGAAGCCAAGCTACCCATAAAACAACTCAGTGGCATATGACCTAAGCTGTTGTGTCGCCAAGGATGTACGTCATTACCACAATCAATCAATCCCGAAAACAACTTGCTTCAAAAATGGGAGATAATTGGACTGAGACATGGTGCCAGAAACCCAGTGTGGCCAATGACAGACAAGGAAGGGTCTGCAACACTTAACACTCACTTAGCTCTCAGCCATAAGTTGTAAACCTCTACCTCCCAGACCCTCCCTGAGTTGGAACAGTTGAGTTGTACTAATTGTCTAAATTAGTGGCGGCTGTCAATGTATTACAACCAGTAGACTTGGTGGGGTAAAATACAAGTCCCTGGAATGATGCTTGGCTACGAAAATAAAAAATATATATCAAATCTGTAACGCAAGAAAATGTATTATGTTGTAGGCTCTGCTCGTAACAATTACCAACAACAAAATATACAGTACCTGTATATGTTGACACACTACAACTTTACCCCTATTATGTTTTTGTTTCTTTTCTAAGAGCTTTGGTCATACTTGTTGAGGCCAACTCCTTTCATGGAAAACTTAAAGCAAATCTGGAATTTTTTTAAACTTGTACTGTAATTAATAGCAATTTTTTTTAAGTACAACACTGCTCAAGATATAAGTAAATTATTACATTTTTACAAGTGTATTCTATCAAGTTCAAAATAGTTAATTTTCTAACCTAGAGATGTTCATGGCAAAGTGCTTACCTTCAGGTGTTCGAGTCTCAATATGTCGTGCAATATCTTCCCAATTCCCATATCCATACTGTTCAATGGCGTCCAATAATCTGACTTCTTCTCGTGCCGTCCAATGGCCTTGACCAGGGAAAATGCTAAAGTTTCCTGTATCCTGGAAAACACCGGCCTGTGAGAGTGCGGGCCCAAAGAAAGACAGTGACCCGTTAGTGAGGGGGGTGGAGGTAAGCAGAGTGCAGAAGCAGGGGCAAGATTCATCCTTTGCATTCTGTCACGAGTGAGTTTGGCCTCCTATATGTAATTTTTGCGATTAACCTTAATCACATTCACCTCTTACCATTCTTTCTTATACAGTAACTCTCCTTGCAAGTACATTTATCTTCTTTATATAAAAAAACCCTGTTCTTTCCATTCTAATCAGTAAAAAAAAAAATTATCTGGAAAAAAGTACTTACAGTAACCTTGGGTGTATTCATATACCTCATAATATAACAAGCTGCCAGCAACGTGCTTTCTATTACAGTTATAAGCAATCACTCTGTATTCTTCTTAACTCATCAACTTTACTGTCCAGATTAAGTTAACTATCAATGAAATAGACAAAGCCAATATGTACAAGTCAGCGTTTCACTGCTAGGTTGGATATTTTCATAAACTTTCACAAGTAAAACACAGCACAGTAAGCCCTCACTTTATCACGGTGGTGTGTTTCAATAGTTGCCAGAAAATAACCAGCTACACTACTCATAGACTTTAAAGCTATCTTCACTCACAACTCCTGGCATCCTCCACAGTACAGCAGAGGACAAAGCAGAAGTGGATATTAAATAAAATCTAAACTGGTTAAATCACAAACTTGGAAGATTGCAGAACTTGAGTTTCCAATACGTACACTTGAAAGGAACTGCAGTCAAATTTCCTGATCTAAGTCACAAACTCTACACACATGTACTCAGTTTATAGACTAAATTTTATGTATTTTTCATTTGACAAGGATATACAAAACCCAAAATATTTTTTTTTTCAAGTCTTCAAACTCACTGGGTCAAACTACTGTACAGGTAATTACAATTTGAAACATCAATTATAAATTCCAAGGGCATACTGTAATAATTTTACTTGTGAAGATACTGATAGTAAAGAATATGTAGAAGAGAGAAGGCAGTGTCAAAAATCAGTTTCTGAAAACAAAGTGAAGATAATACAAAATTTGAAGTTCATCAATTCATCAAATTTCAACTGCCTTCATTTTGTTTTCCCTGTGAGGTTTTATTCCACAGGTTATTCTATCATTTCTATCATACACAGACAGGAATGAAGAGAAGTGTGATAAATGAATATCCCTAAGGCTTCCTGTATGAACTTTTTTCACATTTATACCGTAGCTATATAACCAAACTATAAAATCATACCAGAGAAGTCTCATTTACTAACTTTTTGGTCAGTATTACATTTACATCGTCGTGATCATTGTGGCATTTCTGTTAAGTTAGGATAAATCCCTGAACTGGACTGGGAGAAAAGACCACAACTTTTAAATAAGCTTAAGGCTCTTAACTCTAATACAGTACCTTTAACACCGCAACCTCGTTTTCTGCAAACCTCTAAGCCTATTATCCACGAAGTACTTCACAATATTCAGATATCGCCAAAAAGCTGTGAATGGGGAGAAAATACTTATACTGTATGTGCCAAAATGAAAAAATTACTCAACAGCTAAAGCTGTTCCTTGTCTTGTAACTTACATACAGGTCACTTTAACAATACTGCAGTGTCAAGGGTACTTTACATACTGTTGATGGTGTTATCTTTATGTACAGTAGTGCAAGGGTCTCAGTCTGACAAACATACACAGTATACTGATAAGTACGGCTATATCTGATGTGCCCGTTGTTTCAGCCAGACTGATGGTGATCCCAATTTTAAAGTAAGATTAGCTTATCATTAACTTAACAGCTTTGTCCTTTATTTTAAGTGAAACATCAACCATGCACAAGTTTGTTTCCCTACATCTAGTTATAAAAAATTAAACTTTACTTAAGGAGGGATTATATTCTTATTGATTTTCAGTGATGTAAAGAAATTAAAATTTATACTGTACTATCTACAGCACTTATGCCTGACTATTCCTAACAAGTACTGTATATTACTTTACAAGAAGGTAAAGTTGTTGTTGTTTTTTTTCCTCATACAGTATACTCCTACATTACTCATGGTATGACATCTTAAGCTACCTTCACATGGGAGGGGTGTCCTCCCTAACAAAAATTTTTTACACATAAAAAGAGGCGGATTGTTCCCCCAATAAATACAAACGGCTCTATAAGAACTATTGATCCATTTATTCACTTAAATCTCTTGCACATTTAAAATCCCCACTGTAAATTACCAAGGTATACTCATTCATTTACAACAAAACCCCTCAAAACATTTATCACACATTCATATCTTTTATCTTACTTCCGGTCTTAATTTTCTTGTACTGTATTCCTTGTTCGTGTAAATCCTCAAACAATATTATTATGATGACAGAAGAAGTGGCTGTAGTAGTGAGTGGAGAACTTGAGGAAGAGTGGCAGCAATATGGCAAGTTAAGTGGACATAATGTGCACAGCGCCAAGCATAAGTGGGTGTAGACCAAGCAACTGGACAAATGCTTATGAGAGTACAAAAACTAATAATTCCAAAGATTGTGTGTAAAGTAGGAAATATGAGAGAACTGGTGCTCATATATGGATGCATTTACTACCAGTGTAGATTATGTACAAATTATTGCCAGGGTGAGTATGAACCTAAAAACACTCATTCACTTGACATGTGCTGCTCATATATTGTGCATAGCTTGCAAGGAAATGCCATTACCATACCTGTCCACAAGGTACCGTATTAATGATAATAAGTTAAAACCAAAACACTAAAAAAGATGGAGAAACCTGGGAGTAAACACTTCTTAAATATAAAATGTGAGTAAAAATATTATAGCTAAGAGTTGTAGGTGTATAAAACAGGATGTACCGTAAATAAAAATATATGCCCTCCATCTTATTCTGGCATGAGATAATTGTAAATAACACTGATGACTTCCAAAATGATGCATCTATGATTACATAAGATTGAGTTCTGGCTTTCTTACAGTGGACAGGGAGAACTGATAAATGTAACAGAAAATTTCTTAAAAGAATACACTAGTATAAGGAAAAATGTGGAGGATTCTGAAGGGCCCAAATCATGGAGTTGTTTTATGAAGGTGATAACATTACCCATAAATTTTTTTTAAGAAACAAGGTAAAACAGGGAATCAATGAGGAAGTGGTGAGAGTATTGATTGTACGGGTACAATATTAATAATATTCTTGCATCTGAATGTGGGTTTTTGTCATACAGTACAGTATATTAAAATCTCTGCAGTGGTGTAAGATAAGAATGAGTTTAAATCATCAGAAATGAGAGTTATGCTCATCAAGGATTACAACACCAGTGAGAAAATAATGAACTCTAAGGATGAATACTCATAAAAGTTTTGTTTTAGTTTATAAAAAATTGATCCCCTGGCTAATCCAGGTTGTGACAGACCCAGCAGGCTGTCAATCCTCTGCATCTATGACTAATCTGGGAATGAGTTTTGGGTCCTAAAATATTATCCTAAAATGTACACTATTTTTAATAGCTTTACTTGATATATTAAGTAAATCTGGAAATTTTTCAATAAAAAAATACACTGTCAATCATTTTTTTTTTGAGGGGAGGGGTGTTGATAAATGCTCCCACGAGTAAACTCTTCACTAAAATATTTTATTCTCATTTTATTGGGAGGATGAGGACTTCACAGTGCATTGGCATCATTGTAAATACAATACAGTAGAAGTCCAAAAATCCGGACTGCTTGGGGATTGGGTTGGTCAGGATTTTCAGATTTTCCGGATTCTCAGGCAGTTCTTTTAAAATTCAAATTTCAGGAGAAATAAAGAAGAGATGAACAGGTACATTTTGATAGTTTATTCATTAGCAAATATAGCATGCTTCATTTATCAAAATGAGCAGTTTTAAAGAAAAAGCTGTGAATTCTAAAATTTTATTCTTTGCCTTTTTTATATCATAAATTGTAGACTTTCCAATGTCATATGTTTCCATTAGAACAGTATTGCTCACACCACGTTCTATTTTCTTAATTATTTCAAGTTTGTCACTCAATTTCAACGTGTTCTTCTTTCTCTTTACACAACGAAATTTATCTACTTTAGGAGCCATTATTATGGGCTTGTACAGTACTCTTGTTGTCCCTGTGCAGCTGTGGCGCTCACGCATGCACACATACACACAAAAACCAGCTAAATTAAAAAAAAAAAAGTTTAGTTTGAGTTTTCGAAAAGTCCGGATTCTCGGGTGGTCCGGATTTCTGGCATCCGGATTTTTGGACTTTTACTGTATGTAGAATAGCTCCTCGTCAACCACAGTTTTGAGTACAATATCCACATTTTATATGCCATACACTGTTTTATCAATTACAGTATATTATCCAGTTTCAAGTATCCACGGCTACCGGGAGATTTCTACTCCAGAGCAGCGGGAATGTTCGGGATCAGGTCGGTCTATCAAGTGGTTTATCTAGTTCACTTCACTGTCTATGTTCTTCAAACGACAACCTGTTATTATCTACCCCGACCAGATCTACTCCCTTCTCTAGATCAATATCTTACTAGCTGTATACAATCCGTACTGTAATTAGTATATCAATAGTTGCCAGATATTATAAGGATAAAAAAACCTTCCCTCCTAACTATATCTATACTATTAGGTCAGTATTTTCGAAACACACTATTCAAGGAACACACATGGGTTTCTTTGTCAGTTTAAACTAAATATAATTCTTTCCTTCTGCTCACATTCTCTTCACTGCCACTCTGCCTAACCTCTTCTCCCACTGTCATTCTCTCAACTGATCAACTCAAATACAAGTACACAAATAATCCCTTTTGATAGGTCATATACCTTCTATTACAACTCCCGTTCCAATTTTGCCCACTCCCATATCGTAACCCCTTCTAAAAAAAATTCCACTTTTAGTTAACAAATTATAGTACTCTACCACGTTTCTTTCGACAAACTTCAACGGATGTACTGTACCGTATTTCATCATACCACCTAGAATCTTGAAATCCAATCTCCATGAAAATATAATAAGTTCCATACTCTAAATGTCAACAATGAATGTATGTATGGTAAAGTTATAATCGTACTGGAACAACGTCACAGGGTATAGATATAAAAGCATCAGTAGTTCCCTCGTATTTCATAGTTTTCCTTGAGTAATATTCTTCCGATTCCCAATTTCGAAGGGTAGATCTGACAAGTTAATGTCATACTAAGCACATGTAACTATGAACCAACTGCCACTACCATTAAAACAATATATAAATTAAATATCCTTTAAATCCAATCGTAATGACCTCTATCAATTATATTGCCCTCGTAAGTTAATTTTATTTGTTTACACATTTGAAGTTCGTACACCAACAACATCAGTCAAGTACTAAACAATTTCTATATGTTGACTAACAATACTTTCTAGGTTAACCATTAAACTTTCTATATGTTAACTATTATATTTTCTATATGTTAACTAATAAACTCTACAAAGTTTTGCCAAGCCCACAGGAACACAGAAATAAGTCTAATCCATTTAGGATCAAAAGATAACTTATAAAAACAAAAACAAAAATTTATCTGCAAACCAAAGGTTGGTTTTATATCGTCAATGATTGACAGCATGTAAATCTAGCATGCACTCTGCCACCAAGAATAACAGCATAAAGATAAACCATAGAATTCAATTACAGGTACTCATAATAAATACTGTACTGATTATGCAATTAATATATTACATAAGATGCAAAATGCAATACATGTACTGTACTATACTGTAAATGAATAAGAAAAAATAAAACACAAGTTACAGATCAGGATGTGAAAAACATGGATCAGAGAAATGCATTGAGAACACAATTAATGTACTTTAAAAATAAATCATCTGCATAATGTTGGAAATCATCCAGATAATACTGTATACAGTACACTAAGCACAGACTCAGACTACAATTCTACATCATCCTGGTCGGACCTTGTGGTAAAAAAAAACATCTAATACAGCAAATGTAATCATATAAACAAGTGGAAGCTGCTTTGTATAGTTCAGGGGTTCACCTGGGGAGACAGCACCCTAATAAACTCAGTCCCCCACCCTTGTAATGCCATACTGTATTCTAAAATTAACCTCCTACATAAAGCTATATTGTATGAACCAGACCCCGCAGTCATATCTTAACACCCAGTCACCTCCAACCTCTCTTCCCCCCCACATTAACTCTTAACTTTTCGTGAAATGTAAAGTACTGATATCAGAAACACATCTTCACAAGCTTTCCTACTCAGTTACAATTAAATTTTCATATCTACATCCCATGAGGTTAAAAGTACCAGACCAAAAGGTTTCTGTATAAAAATGAAGGAGCAGACAGGTTAGTTGACACTTGTAGAAAAAACAAGATGATTATTGTACACTCATTGTTTCAACAACACCCAAGACATTTTTAGAAATGATTAACATCCCAGGATAATGTAAATAACTAATGTCAGGAATCACGAAAGTTACATTTACTTCATGAAACGATTATGAACTCAATATATTGCAAACTTAGATCAACTGAGGACAGGTGGGAGGATTAATAAAAATAGCCCAAACACATTTGGCAGTGGAGGGCCATGGTCGTCAGTCTTCAAGCATGAAGATGACACCTTGGTTCAAATATCCTTAATTATTTTTAAACCTTTTATGGTTATATTAAACGGTCCATATATACTTTTTTTTTTAAATGATAGTCCTAAAAACATCATTCCTTAAGTCCCCTTCCCCCAGTTTTAAGGCCCAGATGAACCCCTGCATTTTGTAGATAACACGCATAAAAGAGAAATATAAACAAAAATCTAACAAAAAACAAAAGACATGCAAAGAACAGTGAACCCGAAACAGCAGCCGCACACAGCAAGCACCTGACCAGTCACACTTCAGGCTCTGCAAATAACCTCTTCTATTAGTTTAAACCAGGGTATTGTACAGCCACCACAATAATGCCTCACAGGGGACAACAGCCTCCATCAAAGTGAAAATAGTCAATAAAATAAGCAGTTATTAAAACTGAGATGACGTTCTGTGGGTATAGCTAAACTTTAAAGGAAACATCGATGTTACTACTGCATAATTAATATTAAATCTACATAGCATTACAGTACATGTACTTGGCAAATAAAAAAAATACCATCTATGAGAGGTAAATAGTTAGTTACAAATATACCAAGAAAATTAGTAACTGTATTACTGTACTTTCAAAATAAATCAAGATTAATATCAAAAGAATCTATATATGGAGAGGCACCTCTGGTATAGACTAATCCCCGGAAGTATTGAGTGTAACACCACAAAACCTACAGTTCTTGAAGTAAAATTTGTCTACTTGTTCAGCCATTTCTCACAGTTTTTTATATTGTTAATAATTCAAGTAAAACAAGAATTGTGGAATTTTGGAAAGTTTGTAAAGCAAGGGAGCTCAGTAGCCTACAGTAAAATTGCAACATAAGAGAATTACACAGAAAGCAAAACAACAATATTTATCTTACCATAAATTGATAACAGTGATTTCTTCTGTGCTTGCCAATCTCAGCACCACACGAAAAACACTGAAAACAAATGCATAAATTATATTTCAATTTAAAAAAAAAATATATATATATATATACCCTGTACATATATTTTATATACTGTATACTATACTGTACATTAATAATAATAATACTGTACTGTGTAGTGTGTCTGCAATATTTTGGCCATATTACGTTTTTGCTTTTGTATCCAGTAATAATTCTTCTAGCCCTGCATTGTCACAGGCATAAGTTTTGCCTACAGTACAAGATACAAAATATATTATAATCTCTCTGCCTTCCATGACACCACTGCCTTATGAAATAGCCTTCAGACTCCTTCAAGCTTAATTAATTGGATATATATATAATTTATCTTTCCAGCAAGCTACAATATATAATTTTAGTAATAATCTACATAACCAACTCATGAGATTAAGCAACTATAAGAACAAATTCTATAAGAAAACTTGTTTCTCACTTCTTAAATATAAAAAAAAAGGTTGGGGGAATTACTTTCATTTTTCGTCCTGAGGAACCTACATTAATGCACTACCGTACATCCATGACGCCACCTTTATCAACTCCTTACCCCAGCATTAAAAGACAAACTTAACATAGGTCAGGTTAGTTAGGTTGTTATTAACAGTTCATATGAAATTTTCACACGGAAGCATTCTGTTACTTAGCACTAGGAACACTCGCTGGCAAGTGCGTCAACAGTTTAGCTATTGCAATTCATTCAACATATTTTTTTTTTATTTGAGTGATAAGAAACAAGTTATATTCCATACAGACTTTTCCTATACTGTACGTATATGCTTTTTATCTCTAGTCAGCTATACAGTATAGACTATTACAATAATTTCTTGTTCATAAAAGCAACCAACCCAACCTAACCTGAAATAATAAGGTTATCTTCTATTATCATCTAAGAATAAAAGAACATCCCTCCCACCATGAAAGTTTAGAAGGAAAAGGCAGCGATGATGATGTCATATAATATTTCTTTGGAGAAAAATAAATAAGTGGTATGTATTAGGAAAAAAATTCATGAGGTAAGAAGGCATTTATCTTCAATAGCAATATGTCCTACAGATGGTAGTTCAGGAGCGCAGGTAAGCTGGACAATAACCGCACATTGTTACTTAACATTAGGTCAGTCGCTGGGTGGAAAGGAACATAATTATTCATAACTTAACCTAACCTAACTACCACTTTTAAGATATTTCACCATAAAACATAAATGGTTTTTTTACCTCATGACAATGACAAAAAATGGCCAAGCCATACTTTGTGATATACATTTTAAAGTAATCTTTTTCGTCTGCAGAGAGGGCTCCAAAATCCACCCTGCCATATTCATCTCTCTTTGCATCGGCTCTTTTCAGAATGGAATTTTATATGTTAGAATTTTAAAATATATTTTAACTTTAGTATTTTTAAATGTCCTGCAGTATGTTGTTCATGTGTCCAACTGTTCTGGGTGATAACAAAAACAAAATGATGAAAACTGCAATCCCTCCACTTGTTTTGGGATAAGGCTGAGGTAAGATAAAGTTATATATCCCATATAAGAAAGTATAAAGGTGTTGGTTATTACAGGACAGACCATGTATGTAAATTACTATATGGCGTCAGTAGGGGAGGTAAAGTTGGCAGATATGAGGCCTGAGGAGGGAAGGGTGGGTGGAGTGTGAGGCGTCCTTCAAACAGCATCACATCATCTTAAGAATTCCAACGTCCTGAGAAACCTAATAGTTACTGAAGGAATGTGAGCTAATACAAGACCAAACCCTAACTGTAACTAGAGTAATGTCAAACCCCGCGCCCTGGGACGTCACGTGACCCTCACCTGTAAACAAAGATCGAAGTCTTCGCACTCCAGACAGCGTACCCTCAGTCCGTTGACATCCTCCTCACAGTAGTTACAGTGGTACTTTGCAAACGTATCTGCAATGCATAACACACAATTAGGCATTCATAGAGGGGCCAATATTGCCAAAATCGCACAAAATCCACTCACTCGTCTCAGAACTCTAGGGGAATGTCTCTCACCCGCCATTTTGCCTCTCAGAGTACGCTGATGACGTCATACAAAGTGCCAAAAGACAAATATACGCTTATTTTGACAATATATCCACTAAACCTATTACCAAAACGCTCTGCCCTATCTTATGTATTAACAACACTGATAACCATAAAGAATATATAAGTGGAACATATGGTTCTAAAGAAAATTGGATAGATATGTCCTTACTGTACGAGAGCTGACTTGACGCTAGAGGACCAGCACTGCCTGACGCACGAAGTTTGGGTTGGGTCACTTGGATGGCCAGTGACGTGTTTCACTGGCACCAAACTCACCAATTATTCTTTTTTCAATCTAGTTTTTGACTGTTTCTGTTATATCCTCGAAGTATGTTCAACTATCTCGATACAAACGAATTATTGAAAGTGGATTTAAGCTTCACCGTATTTAAAGCGCAAAAACAATTTGTATATCAAAGCAAGGGCTTCCATCCTGCGATTCTTTTCCCCTCCCCCTCTCTCTTCCCTTTCCTTAGCCCCCACTCCCCTCCACTCTCTCACCCTCCCTCCCTCTCTCTATCAACTCTCTTTTCTCTCACTCTATTCCGCCCCCCCCTTCACCTCTCTTTATAGGCGAGCCCGACCTTCACTCCCACTCCCAACCTACTTTTCTTTTGGATATCCTCAATTCCCTCTCTAATCAGTGGAAATAAGGACTTTTTGTGCTATCTTTGCTTTTTGCTTTGCAGCAACATAATGGTTATCATATAAAATGCTTGCACTGGTTATAGAAGACAAAATCCACCTAGGGCAAAATCTCTCTAGGACAAAAACCTAACCTAACCTTGAGAAACATTAATATAAAAAATGGAGGGGAGGAAATTTTGTCCAGCCCCTGGTTATGTATACCCTAAACTATTGTCAATTTTCGTATGATGGTTGCTCTTAATAAAGGAATACCGATATGTCAGTCAACCTAATTACTCTTCTTTATCACTGAAGTTCATCTTTCATTTACCAAGACCAAAGGGCTCTGATGTTAGTACTTCAGAATGATATTCAGTGCAGGTTTCATTTTCACCATCTGTTCATTCAATTCCTTTTTGAGCTCATCCAACCATCAGCCCATGCATGCAAGAAGACACAATGCCCTATGCCCTATACAAGCATACCCACTACCTCTGTACATGGTACACCCAGTAACATAGGTGCTTCCATGTTAGTCACAGATTGTGGGAGCACATTCTAGGAAATGATTAGTGTTCAGGCATCTGAAGGAACTCACATCTAGCATGCCTGATATGCTTGAGTTCTGCAGATAAGATGCCTATGTGTTTCAGGAGCATTGTTTAATCTAGAGTTAGCAGGAAGGATTTATGTCTGTCTTAAACTTGGTCCAAAGATCTTCTGTCTCACAATTGAATAGTAATTCAATATCCTGTCCTCATCCTCTCTTTCATAAGATTCAGGACCGAATTTTCTAGTGGTGTATTTTCTCGTGCTTTTATGCCTGTAGGTTAGATTTAGGTTTGGTAATGGTTCATTAAATTTTGTGTGGCATTGGAAAAATTAGATTCACCTTGCTGTCCTTTACGGATTCTTCTTATTTATACTAGCCTACAAGGTATGTTCAGTCAAAGACAAAAGTCGTGTTGCACTCCCCTAGCGTTACAGTATATTTTGAAACCCACGAGGAGGAATGTGGGTAGGTAGTGACACTGAAGCTTCAAGGTTTTTTATGTCTACCACTCACTGCTCTTTTTTTTCTTTAATCATATTTTTTTTACTTTTCTGGAACTTTTTTTAATTTGTAATTTTTTTTAAGATCCCTGTACTTGTCTCTTAGCTATGGAGTGGAAACTGGAGACCATAAAAAATTTATCTTTGTCCCAGGTGTCTACTGTGCATGGAGACCTGTATACTGTAGTCCTCATGTTTCTTCATCTAAAAGTTGAGACTCTTATTGAGGTGCAGTTACTTTCCTGGCAGACAATACTATACTTCTCTGGCAGAGATGGAGGTACAATGGGAAGTCATCTACAACTAGGATCAGTATCCCTTTTTGTCAGGTTGGTAAAAAAAGGAATAAATCTTTAGAGTATGTCATCACCATCATCAATGTTTTATGGTTAGCCGTGATTACCTGATGGCAGCTGTTGGGTAAAACCAAAATGGGATGTCCCCCTCACCACTGCAAACCCAGGGTTTTAACCCAGAAAATGTAGCAGAGACCAGGGAATGGGCACAGCTCTGGTGACCCAGTTGCCATCAAGCATGTTGAAGCAAAGTTTTATGGCTGGTTGCCCCTCCTAACACCCACTCAGTGGGTAGGTATGTCATGGCAATGTGATATTGCATCAAGCAGTCAAGAACTACACCTTAAGGAGAACAGTACTGCATGTTTAAACATCTCATTGACAAATGATCATAATGATGCAAAGTGATTATCTCTAAAAATTAATAAAATAGTTACTGGTACACATTATGAAATTGGAAGCCTGGATTCACTTTTGTCTCACTTAACCAAAGTTATTGACTAATTTATTTGTTGGTTTCCTGAAATATTTTTCTCGTACTGTATACTTGACATATATCTCCCTCCCTCTCATTGTTGCCAATTGTATCGACTTACTCTATAAAATTTATTAATGGTGGAGGAGTTTTGGGAATAGATGACACCAATATCTCTCATTATGGACCCTTAATCAAAGTGGCATAAGTACATTATAGATTTTAATACATTGAATTATCTGTAATAATGTACTTACATAATGATAATACAAGAGATGAGTATGTACTGTATGGAAAAATTGAGTTTCAATTAAGAGTTTGTAAATACTGCACTATTATTTTAATCACATTATAAACAATAACAATAATACAGTACTGAGTGGACATATCATTTTGGTTGTTTACTACTCATTCCCAGTGCTGCTTAGGATATCTTGTCTCTGCTGTAAGTTGACTTATCTGACAGTTTCTCTCTCATTATGGGTCCTAAAAAGTTATTACAAGTAGAAATAAACCAAAATATGGAGTTTTTACAAGACCTTGTACAGCGGTCCCTAGGTTAACGAACGCCTCGGTTAACGAATTACCTTCCTTAAGAATCTTCAATTCAGTTAACGAACAAAAATTTGGTTAATGAAATTCTTACGAAAACGTGTCAACATGTTTTGGCTTGCTCACCAGCTGGAAGATTAGTCCGCCAATACAGTAATCGGTTCTAGGGCTTATATTCGTTTCCATTGGAGTAAATATCAAGAAGGTTGTGTTATTCAATATTTTTCCAAGTTTTATATTAAAATTATTAGTCGTTTTAACACTTATTTAACATAATTGCAAAACAGGGAACTAGTTTTTGGTGCGCCCATCAGCCACTTCACTCACCCACCAAGGCGTCAGTTTGTGTCTCTGTTCAGTGGAGGAAACATCTTGCTTGTGGGTCTCTTGAACACAGTATTTTTACATTTTTACAGTACAATTATTGGTCATTCTGAAATTTATTTAACATATTGACAATATATATAGTGCAGTGCAGTGTTGATTCAAAGAAAATAATCTTGAATTACACCCAGTGGACTTAAAATTTTATTGGTGAAATGACGGCATCAAGCATGGGGTGATTTCTCTTCCATCCCCACCTCCTCCTCTTCTCCCTTCTCCACCCCCACTTCTAATTCCCATCATCATCATCAACCAGGAGCCTTCTACATACATGCCTCAAAGCAAGTGTACTTTACTGCATTTTGTTTTTTACTTTGTATGTACTTTTCGGTGAGCTGGAACGAATTGTGTTCGTTAACCGAGGGACCACTGTACTGCAGTTGTGGGTCTTTTGAGGTAAAATTTGGATGGTCCAAGAACATATGCACTATGCCATCATGTTAAAATGACTTCTCAAATCATGTCTTGTCAAGGAACATATCCCCTACAATTGGGAAGGGCAACCTGTTCTTCATTTATTATTAGATAACACTTTAATACGTAATGTTTTATTGATAACACAACAACATACGTCACTTACTGGAATTTATCAAACATTTTTATCATCTTGAAGGTTAATGAAAAAGCCTATCATAACTATAAAATATCTTTATTTCTTAAATATTTGCTATAATTATGTAAGATTTCAGAAAAATGACTACCATCTATTGCAGATAATTACAGACAATGTGGCAAGACCAATGAATGATAATCTTACAAATGGTTCATAATGACCTGTAGAACAATAACTTAACAATTAAATCACTGTTTCTTCACAGATAATAATTACAAGAGAAAGGCACTTGACATAATTTATGCACTGCCATGAAAAGACATTCTGGCAAATAACTTCAATGATCTGTACTGTGAATGTAAGTATATCAAAGAAGAAATTCAGTACATTTTATAGAACTGAAGTAACTTATGTATGATACACATTAAGCCTACAAAGGTAATCTGTCTTTGACTAGGCTCTTCTACAAAATCTCGCTTCATCATCATACCACAAAAATTCCCGTCACGTGATCACTGGATTCTGAATCCATTGATCAATAATCCTGGAAAAGTGTAGGAAAAATCATAGCATAGTTTTGAAGTGATAAGAATTAACATATATGAAAGTTGAATATTTTTTTTATTAAACCAACCTTCATGTCAGTTTACAGTTTTTGCTTTACAAAATAGGTATGTTTACAGCAAGCTATTTTACATTTTTTAGATTACAACAGCGCATACAAAGGCAAGTCTTCGCAGAGTCAAATGAGCTCGTGTTCAATCTATCAACAAAGGCACAGAATCTCATTGGGCAGTCACAGGAAGATGATAAGCATTTACAAACTTTTAACCCATTTACAAACTTTCTAGCCAAACTCCATTTGGCTTTTCCTCCTGAATTACAAGAGATCACTATGCACGACCTTAGTACGATCCAAGTTTTACAACGAGAACATAATTACGCCCTAAATAATAATAAAAAGTATGGGTGTAATATGCATCACCAGGTGGGTAAGGCACAATGCAGAGCTCCAGTGTACCTTGTGGTGTGTCTTAGACAGTACCAAGGTGAGGCCATTCATTGGTGAAGAGAACCTAATTATCGTGCAACCTAATACAAAGCACCACTGAGTCCACTTCCATTACTGCTGGCAACATAATACTAACTTCATCTTGCATACAAATCCGACTCATTCAAAGCTTTTATGAGTTGATGCTTAAGTTACATTCTATGTTGGTTATTCTTTCCCATTCTGAATGACCAAATAAATTTCTCTCAATATATATTCAACAATCATTGACCACTCTATTCCATTACACATATGCAATAACCTCTGAGGAACATTCACCCAATGGTTGTTACACTTATTTGCACTCCATTAAATATTGCAGTATGTACGGTGTATATAAATGTACGCATGATGTATAAAATTATTAATATAGTATACAATGAAGTTTCAAATCAAATAAGAATAATCTTTAAATCATTTTCTATACAGGGGTGAATTTGACCCACTCTTTGATCTGTCAGACAAAACATTAAAACAACATACACTGCTCAACACCATTTTAAAGGAGAAAAGAGAAAAAATAAACACCCACTACATTTAGAATCCCTAGAGCTAAATATTTTCAAATGAACCTTGTCATAGTTGATCAAGCCAGGCTCAACTGTTTTACCAGACTGCCATGCATGTATATCTTCACTGAGTGTCGACAGAGAATCAATTTAATCATGGATATTTTGTAAATATAAGTTAATTGAGAGATACTGTAAAACTGACCATAGTCAGAATAAGAAATATTGGTTTGTACAAAAAATGTCCATCATAGAAAAAATTTTGGGGTAATTTTCATTTGCAATATTCAAAAACAGAACATGTCCATCACAGAAATATATGTGATATTGGTGTTTAATATGACAGAGCATTGAAGAACATTGTAAAGAAACGTAGGAGTGTGTTAGCAAAACTTGAGGGCTACTGGTTGACAGTGACTCGGTATCATATAGCTAATTAAAAAATCTTTCCTTTTACCTAGCAAATGGCTCATTGGCAATTACATTTAAATATATTCTACTGACTAAATTCCAGTATGACTTAAGCACTGAGTGAATTTCTTTGCATTTATGGTAGCTTTTAAGATCTGCAATATATAAAAACCTTTACTTATTCAGCAAGTGTAAGATGTATAAACTCAAATGTAAATGTTAGACCTAGTACCTACTGACAAAAATGAGTGCAAATTCTATATACATCTGTAATTCAACAAAGTATAGATGATTACAATTCTCCTTCCACACCACATATTAATGTACAGTTGCTTCTCCACACATCCAGCATGGGTACTGTACAGGCAATACTGAATGAATGACACACAACAAAAGCAGAACTGGCCTTGGCCACTGATAAGTTGGGTCTCGGGCAGCAGAGGTTCATCCTTCAAGCCAATCAATGGCTACTAGTATGCTCCAACAATACTATATTTGTAATTACAAAAAAAGAGGACAAGAAACATTTGTGGAAAATGCAAAGCTTAGACAACAGGAGCAAAACACACAAATATACGTGAATTTTTGTTTTACTTGGCTTTGGGGACAGGTGGAGCCACTGGCCGAGTGTGAGTGTCCAACTTGAAACATGTCTAGTATGCTGGGATACTGGTCCCCCAGAAGGAGGACAAGGAGATTGTCTTTGATGTAATCAGCGAGTTTGAGCCATTAATTATATTTCACTAGAACTCATGAATAGGAAATATTGCTTTGGTGAAACCCTTTTATTGGCTCAAAGGCTGAACTTGTTACTAGAACTCCCTCATACCTGAGCCTAGAGGAGACACACTCAGGCAGGCAGTTTGTCAGAGCCAGCATCCACAAGGCATAAACTAATAATGAATACACTCTCTAAATTCTCTCTGGCTATCACTATCTTCAGGAGCAGCTATGATCTAGTGAAACTGATTTAATCTGTACCTCATTCTTCCACAGGACGTAATATAAATATTCACATAGGGGTACTGGAAATGAAGCAACATCCCTAATGCTTTACTGTACTGTTTAAGTACTTAGTATGCAGTACCATTTTGGGGGAAAATGATTGCCAGATTAAGGTTGTTTCACCATGCTTTGATACTAAAATCAGCCAATTTACGAGGCACAGTATAAACACCTACACCACAAATACTGGGCCTACACAGACAAAAGTTATTTAGGCATTATACTCGATAGAAAAGGTAAAGCATGGTCACCAAAACAGGACCTAGAATATGCCGAGGGCAGTGAGCCAGCTTTCATAACAGCTAATAAAGACTTCCAAAACAGTTTAAGAACTCCAACTAGGCTTGAGAGATATTTTAAACACTTGCAGATCTCCCAGAACAACTCACAAGGTTCCCATGGAGCATATTATGACTGGGTAACAGTGTGTATGTGGGATCCCAAACTGAAACCCACAACAACTGTGGCAACAACAGCAGCATAATCACAAGCTGAGGACTTTCACTACTTGGAGAGCTTGCTGATGACACGGATGAGAGCCCCGTTTTCATCTTTCAACCGTTGGTTCTCCTGCTTCAACTGTTCCAACAACTGAAAAAAAGGGTAATGAGATGTTGTAGTAGTGAGGGAAATTAATTCTTAGCAATATAACAATCTCCAATATAATGAATGACATATTCACATTGTGTTCCAAAGCTGGAACAAATGTACTATACATGTATGCTCTGTAAATATAGTAACACCTGTAGCTAGAGACTTGTACAAAAATAACCACACCTGTAATTCAAACCACAGAACACGCTTTATGTTAGAAGATAAAATAGATCAAAATCTACCATTTACTACATAAAGCATGCAAACAAAATAAAAATAAAATAAATATAAAATAAAATATAAATTTACAAACCCCTAACAATAGTAAGAAATCTATTCTACAGTACTTAGAAAACCTTGAAAAAAGTGAAGTGGAAATTCCCAGTCAGAAAATATAAGCATTAAAATATGAGTGAGAAACAGCTGATGCTTTACATTCAAGATCTAATAACAATGTCAAATTATAGTGTGCTTAAAGTAATAACACTTACTATTGCATAGTGACTGATACAAGTTAATAAATAATAAACATTGTGACTATACACAGTTTACACAATTTATTATAACCAGGAAATGATTACAGTATTTATATATCAGGCTTCAAGGCACTTTATGAAGTGTGAGTCAGCTAATATTAAGCAACAAAATACACTTCACTCTCATTTCATATATACTTTATATATATATATATACATATATATCTCTGCCACTCAAAACATAATGAGGGTCCCATGGCCCGAGCAAAGGAAATGGCAAAACACTGCGACAGCCGTCATGCGCAGGCAGTGTGGTCATGCTGGGTGATGCCACACAGTCATTCACACTAGTGGCAGACAGCCCACTTCTACCCTTTGTTTACCTATTTGCTCAAGTTGGCCAAGTTACCCATGCCCGCTGTGGCTGAATTGGTCAATTTGGACACCACCCGAGTCAAGGCTCGGTTTTCAGCCCTCAATTTTTCATTTTCAGCCTTAAGTTTTTGCAATTGCTGTAAGAGAGGAAGTTAAAAGTTCAGACTGAAAGTTGGAATAGAACTCCAATTGATGGTTAATAATATTATTAGTCGAGAAGTGCCATGCTATAATCAGTTTTTAATTTTATCATGTTAAAAATGACTATCTCATGTATTAGGATGTTTCACCATATGAGACTGACATTCAGGAATACCAACCATGTCCCACATGCAGAAGCAAAGTTTAGTATTTTGCACTACTGATTGTTAGCACTTTTTAGCAAATAGCAAGAGGACGCATCCTTAAAGCTTCAGCTTCATTTCCTTTCAAGATTCAAGCTTAGCAAAAACATAAAAATAAAATTTAAGTACAGGTAAATGAAAAATTGCTAAATCATGTTACGGACTGAATAACGTATAAGCCCACCCAAATTATCATTTTTAGTTAATCTCAACTTAATATACAGTATATGGCAAGCAAAACTACTGTATAATTACCAGTACTTCTTCAATGATGGATTTATCCTGAAATTACATTTTATAACAAATAGAACCGAGTAATTCTGCATAGCTAACAAATATAGGAGGTTGAACCATTAAATCCTCAGGTCCCAGGGTCCCAACTGATAATTAAAACCTAAAAATTTGGCCTTCATAATGGATTCCAAAGAGACGTTTGACATGAAAATATCCTCCAGAACACAAAGCCTTAAGAGATCTTGCTGTTGAACAAAAACATGTACAATACACTCCAATCTGTTTTTACTTATGTCTATTACAAAGCTTAAGAAAATTTCCTCATTGGAACCAATTATAAACTCAAAACCATAGAAAAAAGGAGGGAGTGATGGAGAGTTACTAGATAAAGGCTCAATTATAGAATGGAACTTCATGATCAATCCATAATTTATAGCACTTTGCTGTTATGCTCAGCTTGCAACCGCAAGGAAAGTAATCCTACCGAAGTGACCGAAAGTTGGTTCTAGAGTAACAAAGAAAGGAGTAAACCCTAAGCTCCCCTTAGCCATACTGTCCTGAGGTGCCAAACAATAACTTCTAACTAAAGACCTACTTAAGCCCTCTCAGAAGAATAGCCTTTATCAAGACTGCCATCCAGGACATCCTACCCAGATGTATTACCCAAAAGGTCTTGCTACACTGAACACCCTTCTACAAATCCTCTGGTACTCATAATCTTTAATATGTAACCACATCCTTATCTACTGTCTAAATCCACTCTTCCACAACACCACACAAAATGTCCCTTACCAATCATCTATATTACACCTTCTGCTTTAAACTAACTTAATAATTCTAAGGCATAATAATTTAAGTATACAATGCTATATCTATTTACTTTAACATGCACTGTCCTTAGGCAATATTTCTATCCCTTGTACAGTAGCTGCAGCACTACTACTGTAGAGGGAGCTGCAAGGATCACTGAATGGATGGTTGACTTCGACAGTATACTGTACAGTATTTTGTAAATATTGTTTTCTTTACTAAAACAGAAAGAAAAGAGGATAAAAAAGGCTATGGCAGCAGTGTGCAATATTCAAGGTGTGGTTAATCTACACTGCTGAGGAAAAAAACTACTACTAATTTTGACATCAACCCCTTCACTACGGGGACACCAATTTTTTATATTTTATTTGGTTAACACCAGACAATTTTATTCAGCTCGGAGGAGACCCTGTACACAAGGGGTTAACTGTAAATTTCATAACTTACATATGAATTTCAATGTGCTGGAACTGTAATTAGATTCAAAGTTGTGGCACATTTTCACCCATATGTAAAAGAATACACCACTAACGATCAGCAATTCCTTGTGATGCAGTAATTAATACTTCAGGTTGACTGATTCAAAACTTAAGGAAAAAACAAATCAGGCCATATCCCTCAGAATACATTGATATGTGCTGTGCATCTAACTTGAGCCTATACTGTAACCAAGACAAAGAAAATGGCTCTCCTTAAAACACATGTAAGAAAATAAATCCAAGGCATACACTAAGTCTCTAAGAAGGAGCAGGCAGATGGTAGCCGAATTTCTAGTATAAAATTGTGTCTTCAAATTACTGTACACACCACTGGCATAAATGCACAAAAGGGGAGGGGTTTAGAAGTACAGTACTGTACTGTATGTGGCTACCAAGATAAAACTTCTAAACTTAAGTAATTACTCTGACAGGGAATTTAAACTTATGTACAGACAACAGTGGAATGCTGAGGTCTGCCAGTAAATAAAGCGGTGGTCATGCTCGATACTGTACTGGTGTGTTTATTACATGTCCGTGTATTATGATAGTCTAGCCAAAGCTTGGGTATTCAGATGAAATATGAAAGTACTGAAGACCATGTCATAAAAAATACTCCTCCTACCTTTAATTCCTCCTCCATTTCTGAGAGTTTGCGTTCCAGGGCTCGCTTTTCTCGTTTGTCTGCTTCCGCCATTGCAAGACGTGTGTTGCACTGAGGAAGAGAACTCAATATAAATTTTGCAGGGTATCGTACATTACAATAACTACTAAATTGTACAGTACACCAAATTTTTCAAATACAACACTAAGTTATAAAGTTAGACCATCTGCCTACAAAACTTGTACAAGGAGTAGAGTTCATTTTTTAATTAATACTTGTAAGTAATTACTGGTATATTGTACAACTTACTTGCAGCATTACCTTTTGCAGATAGCCACATTAAATTTTGAAGTCTCCTTTGCATGCCTGGAGAGAGTGAAAACTTCCTAACAGGTTCCCATCAAGCCTATCACTTGATGTCACAAACTCCATAAATGAAACAAACATCTACACACATATACAGTAATTCTTTAACAAAATTAAACAACTTTTAATTCATATTTAAAATAAATTCTTACCTAAGATGTAAATGCAAGGAAAAAGGGTCATTAGCACCTTAATGATCACTATTGCTATTACTGATTTAACACATTACTTCACCTCAGCAGTATGGCAAATATTGATTCTAAAGTCATGTTCCGGGTGCCAGCAACTTGGGTTCATGCACGTATGTATGTGACTGTTTACAAAGTGAGAAGTGTTCTGGCTGCCAGTATCAACATGGTATCAAAAAGAAGTGTGCAACTACTTTCAACCAATAGAAAATAAGGTAATTTTGTATTTTTTTTCCCACCATCAAATAAACAGTTTGGAGGACTTTGTTTATAGAACACTTGATATACAGTACAGTACAGTTTTGTAGTGAAATGAATTATAGATAATTCTGTGCTTGTTAACCTATCTGAGACAAGTCACAGCCTTTGTAATTCAATAAACCACAGAACAAGTGTACCATACTACAAAGCTATGATGCTTGTGAAACAATGGTAAAAAACGACATCACTGCTGAGACTAAACACTTTTGGGACAGTAAACTGGACTTGGAAGGGCTGATAACATAAATTAACAACCCTCATAACATTTGCAAGATGTAATAGGACAACCCCAAGAAGTACTGTACTGTTACTCCAGCTAACAGATCACCGAGGTGTCTGAAGGGAAGGGGGGGTGTTGCCTAAGAGCACAACCTGCCCTCTTCTTTCCTCCATCAGTAAGCAGCCATTGCAGTATAATGAGAAACTGTCTGGTGAAGGTTGTAAGTCAGAATAAAATAAATATGATGCCCCTTCAGTTTTAATTATTAAGAAATGAACGCTTACTCTCACAACATACTTTTTTGGTGTTGAGATCGACAGCTTCCCTGGATTGCCTGAGTTCAGTCTCTGTGCCTCGGAGCCGCTCACGAACTTTGAAGTTTTCCTCCAGCTGTTCCTCGTACAGCTGTAGAAGCATTCATAATAAGTTTAATACATGTGGTTAGTAAAAGTAGAGTAATACTCGTATAATTAAAGCAAGATCATAATTCATATGGAAATTACAACATTAGACAGATACTACAGTATATTTAAATCACTGTGGATTTCAAAGCATATACCGGGTAAAGGGAATCAGAACACTCATAATACATGTCTAGAATAATTTAACTCTTAAATAAAATAATGTACAGTACAGTAGTGTATCTTGGTGAAGGTGCCTTCACAATGGGAATCATAAGGTTATAATTTTACATTACATTAATTTCAACTGCAACGAAGATTTATTTTCTACATAAAGTAATGCCATTTATATTCATTACTTGTCGGTGGACATCTTGGTACCTTATATTCTCACCTTTTTGTAATCAATGTCGCCATTTTCAGGTCCAATGGATGATGACCGGGAAGATGGTTGACTGTTGATGGCTGACCCCAAAGATGTGGTAGAGCCCTTTACTGTGTCCCCACGCTCATTAACAGACTGCACAGATATGGAAAATTTCTTTGTTAGTTTTAAGGACAATCATAAGTTAATTATACCTGTACTGGCCATTAAAAATATCCTTAAATCTCTCTTGGTATATACAATAGCATTCTCAAGTTAATAATAATATTCTGCTATAAACCTAATACAGTGCCCCCATTTTTAAATCAATTACCCCCAACACACACACACAAATTTGCACAAAGGCCGAGAGAACAATACAGATTCCTCATTAACAATCTGTACACTAAATACTGCCCACCAGTAACTAGATGCATAACACACAAGAAATCCCAGCAGAGTATAGTAACTTCAACCAGTGGTCTACCACACACACACACCACCCAAACAACCAGCTTTCTCAACAACTCTCACTTATTTTATTAACTTTGTGTAGTTGTCAGTAGTTCTGTTTGTTTGTTTTTTATGTTGGATTTTCACACGAGTACAAACTATTAGGTGGCTGTGGAAGCAATAAAAACAAACAAATAAATAAATAAATATAAATAAAATAAAATAAACGGTTGTGTCTGTCTGGCTCATGTGGGTACTGTACAGTATTGCATTCAACTCCACAAACTATTTAAAATACATTGGAGGAGTACAGTTAAAGTTGAGATACAATCTATACAAGTAATTTCACATCCATCAACATAGCTGAAAATTATAACACTAAGTACAGTGAACCCTCGCTTTATGCGGTTTCACTTTACGCGTTTCCACATTTACGCGGTACCCTGCCGAACACGGAATGCTCACTTTACGTGGTGTGTGTACCCTTTTACGCGGAGAGCGGCTGGCGGTCCTCTCACGCCGCGCCATTTTTGGATCCAAACCTCCCGCTATGTTGGGTAAGCGGCGCGAGTAGGTTGCGCAGTGTATGTCTTTGTTGCGTTATCGGTGACGTCATATGACGTATCGGACTGTGATTGGGCCAAGCATCCTTACCTCCCTCCCCGCTAGCTGTGATTGGTTTAATGTACTATGACGTGCCACGCCGCGGGAGCGTTCAAGCCCCTTGACCTACCCGCGTCAGTTACACCCCTCCCGGCTACACCGTGTATATCGGTATCCATTGTTCCATAAGAATGGCTGCCACCGGACCACCACCACCACCACAAAGAAACCTTGCATTACCTGGACCCAGCCGCCCTAAGCCAAAGAAGATACGACGTTCCTTAAGCTACGAAATTAAGTACAAGATCATACAAGAGTTGGAGAAAGGAACAAGACAGGTTGATATCGCGCGCCAGCATGGTGTTAACGAATCAACTATCAGGACAATTAAGAAGGATGCAGCCAAGATAAAGGAGCACATGAACATCACAAAGTCTACAGGTGCTTCTATGATCAAGTACTGCCACAACCCGGTGCTTCTCAAGACGGAAAAATTACTTGTGAGCTACTTGGTTCGTCAGGCACCACGGAACATGGCGGTGGACACTCGCTCAGTTAAGGAGTACGCACGTGAACTGTATGCTGCAGTGTCACATAAGATGGGAATTGCAGAGCCCAAACCTTTTAATGCTTCCTCTGGGTGGTTGCAGTGGTTTAAGAAGAGGAACAAGATCACCAATATTAACATTGGTGGTGAAGAAGCTAGAGCTGACCATGTTGCGGCTAGGGAATTTCCTCCATTTTTACGTGAGATTATGGAGGAAGGACAATACACCGACGACCAGGTGTTTAACATGGACGAATCTGGTCTTTTTTGGAAAAAGCTACCTTCCAAGACCTTCGTTGTGAAGAATGCCAGCAAGTGTCGGGGCCGGAAGTTGCAGAAGGAGCACATCACCGTCCTGTTTACCACCAATGCCTCCGGTACCTGTAAGCTCAAGTTATCAGTGATCCACACAGCATGCAAGCCGCACGCCTACAAGAGCATGAACATGACCAAGCTAAATGTCCACTGGCTGACCGCACGTAAGGAGTGGATGTTCTCTACTCTGTCCCTGTCCTGGTTTGATGACGGTTTCGTTCCTGACATTAAGAAATTCTGTGAGCAACACAATGTTCCATTCAAGATTTTGTTGCTGCTTGACAACGCACCAGGACACTCACCCCTACTGTTAGATCGTCACCCCAACGTAAAAGTGGTCTTCCTTCCTCCCAACACTACGTCTATAATACAGCCCATGGACCAAGAATTGATCTGTAATGTGAAAGCTGCATTCTCCGCCAAGAAATTTAAGCTCCTGAACGACTACACCAACACCAAGGAAGAGTTGCGTAACCTGAGTGACACCGATAGCAAGAGCAAAGACAACGAGGAACAACAGTTGGCAGAGCAAGAAGTACTTGTGAAACAATTTTGGAGAACATTCAACGTCAAGAAAGCTGTGGACTTCTTGGTGGAGGCATGGGATCAACTGTCTGTAGCAACTGTTAGTCACGCATGGAGACATGTGTTGCAAGGTATTCCGGGTGGGAGGCAGAGTAAATCTGTGACTGGTGAGGTTCAGACTGTTGCAGTAGCAGTGGACCTTGCCAGAGAAGCTGCGCAGAGTGTTACAGCTGCAGGCTTCTCCGAAACCACCAACGACGACATCCTGGAGGTGATAAGGGATCCTGATGTGACTACCGACGAGATGCTAGATGATGATGACGTCAGTGAAGAGGCAGGTGATGCGTCATCCCAAGGAGAACGCAAGTTATCCCATAGTAATGTAAGGGGTGCCATCGAGTGTATTGAGAAAGTCAAGCTCCTCCTTTCCGACGACCCTGACGATAACCGGTATGAAATCTTCACTACCCAGCTGTTGCAGACTATGGAGCCCTACATCAAGGTGTATCACGACAATATAAACACCAGCCGTCAGCAAAGCATAACCGAGTTCTTCGCCCGCAACCCACCACAGCCAGCCCAAGCCAGTGATAGTGACAGAGACAGTGATGATGACTTTGAGGGATTTGTCAGGGAGGCACTAGTAAGTGTGGATGACAGTGATGAAAACTCACCTGAGGGCCAGTAGCCTGCCCTCTGCCTCGGAACCAGCCTCCATTCCCGTACGCCGACCCATCTCTTCTACTAACATAAGTGTTAACCCTAACCTTGTTTTTTTCTAACCTAACCTACAGTATCTTATTCTCTTATTGATTGTTCCCTTCTATATTATGTGTGTGAATACTGTACCATCATAAAGTTAAGATGTTATTTTTACTAAAACGTATGTATTTTCGGGAAAAAGTGGAGTTTGGGGGTCGGCCCGGTCTCTATTTCAATTAATCCCATATGTTATGTTGTTCACTTTACGTGGGCCGCCGTGGGTTCAATTGACCGCGTAAAGTGAGGGTTCACTGTACATGATTAACGTGTAGCACTGGAGCAATGAGGCAACACACTCTGATCTCTCTCTCCTGCCTGCCCTTGCTTACTTAACCCCCCCCCCCTCCATGCAACCACACAAATATTTCTAGTTTTATTGAGGCAGTTTTTCAATACCTTAGTAATCACCTGTGTATCATTTAATACAATCAACAGTCTAAACCTCCTCATCATTACCAGCCGATTGATCCTAAACACACCTGTCTTCAATGATCCACCGCCACAGGCACCCTCATTAACTGTATATAACTGCAAACATAGTAAAAGCCATTGTCATCATTACCTCCATCACCACCACTACTATTACTGGCTCACTGAATCTACCACCCACCCCCTAGCCTTCCCACCCACCAGTGACTCTTCAGCAATGTTTATATCAGCAGTAAGAGACCCCTACCATCCTCATTACCCAAATATCATCCCCCCAATATCATCCTGTGCCATCACTACAGAAACGACGGTAATAGAACACTAGATACGTGACCGCCACACCAAGGTAGAGATTGACTGTGTAATCTTGTAATAATAATAATAATCTCAAGAGGCAAGACTTAATACAGTATTCACGGATTCAGCTCGACTCATCCTGCCTCTGATTACCTTCTCATTTCTGAATACTGTACATTATAAACACGGGATCTGAAGGTGCAATAGTACCCCCCCCCCCACACACCTTCTCTCTGGGGGTATATTCTCTTGGTGAAAGACCTCTGCAGCCACACACTACACTACACTACACTCCCGTCCACACCAAGAACATAAACATTGGCAAAAGTCTCTATGTTATCTTCCAACACTGCGAATTTAGCTGTGTTTATCAAGCACAGTTCAAGCAGTCACCACCTTGCAGATGCACATGAAATTATAACAATCACTTTGAGAGTATAGTACAGTACATGTATTCTTAACTCAACTAAAACTATTTACTTAATTTGTCAAGAGAATAATACCTTTAATATGAAGAAAAAAAAATCCTACCAGTGCAGACCAAACTTCAACTCCAGCTACAAGAGAGAGGTCTTGTAAGGTGACAGAATTAACACGATAGCATCATCAGCACCTGGTAACTCTAGTTGAGGGAGGCAGCACCAGCACTCACGGCAGGTCTCAGGTAACCGTGAGAGGTGTTGGGAGAGTGATACTGGTGTCACCTGTGGCTAACCTGTATCCCACCTACCTTACCCCCCCCCTCCCTCCCTGCTCATATGACCGAACCGAGCAGGTATGTGCCTTAATTATGTGCCCGATATTATACATCACACACACACACACACACACGAGATGACTAAATATACGACAAATCCAACCATTTTTAAGCCAGTGTCCCCCCTAACTCTATGGCTCTACCTCCCCCCCACACCACCATCGTAATATTTACTTCCTCTCACCACACCAACAAACACCAGACGAGGAATATACAGGAATAATATCTATCTGCCTTCACCCGGGTAGATTAAGATGGAGCAGGTGTTAAGGTCTTTTAAGTTGTGATGACCAGTTTATTCTTATCTGTACACACACACACACACACACACACACACACACACACACACACACACACACACACACACACCTAGTTGTTATATATCCTATTTGTATCACTTATGTTGCTTGTATATTATTTAATTCGAAACCCATTCCCCAAATATGTAACTGTATATTTTCAGCCTTCTGGCTGCCAAGCTCTTTCAATAAACCGTTAATTATTATTATTATTATTATTATTACACAAACACACACACACACACACACACACACACACACGAGATAACTGCTGCCAAAACAAGACAAAACTCCGGCTATATTGAACAGAACAAGTGTCTTCCGGCTATATTGAACAGAATAAGTATCTCCCGGCTATATTGAATTTCTGTCTCCCGGCTATAATGAACACGTCTCCCGGCTATATTGAACAGAACAAGTGCCTAAGTGTCTACTAGTCTAAAAGTACACCGCAAATGCAATGTTGACGCAGGGATGTGGCTTCCCCCACCACATCATGAGGCACAGGTCTAGTAAGCACCACCTGATAACAACTGTTGGTCACCTTCACATTAACTGTCGCAGCTCTCCTCAGTAAGTGTGTGTGTGTGTGTGTGTGTGTGTGTGTGTGTGTGTGTGTGTGTGTGTGTGTGTGTGTGTGTGTGGACCGTCATATCAGCTTCAATGCGATAAAATATACTGTGGTGGCAGTGGTGGTCAGGGTAGTAGAGGAAGAGGGGAGGAGGGAAGGAAGGGGGAGGGAAGGGGAGAGGGAAGGGGGGGACTTCTATATCGCATCTAGTGACCACACACACACACACTATCACTCTCCTATATACTACCACAACATGACAACCAAGACAAACACCTACCACCCAACCACCCCTCTTTATCGAACCTGTCAGTGGCGACACACAAGACTTCACAAACAACACCAAACTTATCAACTGGTATAAACTAAACATTATCAAGACTCCCAACACAAACACGCGAGTCCTGGAGGCTTCATCATGATAGACCAGAACCAACCCGAGTCTTAAGAGCTTAGAGACTCCTGTAAGAACCCGTTATTGTGTGTGTGTGTGTGTGATGAACAAATAACACAGGTATATGGCAGGTTAATGAGAGGATTGTCATGAGGTAAAAGCAGAATCTTAAGTCAACGATGATGATGATGATGAACATACGACAAGTTACCAAACTGTTCACCAAACGTTAAACACAAAACAGTAACTCTGGTTTTTCCACTCAGAGACACCTCGAGCTGCTACCCCCTGTGCCTATCTGTGTGTGTGTGTGTGTGTGTATGTGTGTGTGTGTGTGTATATATGTGTGTGTGTGTGTGTATGTGTGTGTTTTTATTTGAGAGAGAAAAGGGGGGTGGGGAGGTGTCATGACTTAAGGGGGGTGGTGGGGGGTTCTCATTTAACTCATGGGAGGAGGACAAGGTGGAGGTGGGCCAAATATGGAGGCCACTCATTATACTCGTCCACACTGGGAATAACACACAAAGTCTTAAAATATACCTTGGCACCACCCTGGACCTCTACAATACAAGTTACCCCTCCCTCCATACACACGGGTGAAGTAACAGGTGAGGGGAGGGGTGGGGAGGGGTAAGGAGGGGAGGGGTAAGGAGGGGAGGGTATCCAGTAAGGCCCCGAGTCACGGAAGCGACTTGTGTGGTGGCGACGGCGATGATGTTATGAGTGACATGTCAACAATGGCCACTACCGGCATAACGCGCTGCCTGTGTCGCTCAAAACACCAACCTGCCCTCACCACACTCACTCACGCTGTACCGACGACATGTGACAGTGTTAGCAGTAGCGACAGGAAAGAAGCAGTTAAAACTCCCTCTGGTAACTGGAAACTCACCCCGAGACCCTTATCAACACACACACACCGAACTCAACACAACTTACAGTCCCAGGGTGTCATATGATGTGCTGGTACTTTACTAACTTTAAACTGTAAGAACATAATACGTTATGAGCCCTACCGTGTGTGTGTGTGTGTGTGTGTGTGTGTGTGTGGGGGGTGCGTCTTGGCGGTGTCCTCAGTAGTACAACAGTGACAATAGCAGGAAGAATCAACAGTAATAGAATATAATGATAATGACATAATAAGAAAAGGGAGGCAAGACAAGGCTATATAGAAGGAGGACACACACACACACACACACACACGTGGTTGAGACTCCATAAGAGGTCAAGGAAAGGTCGCTGCCCACTGACATACAATACCAAACCAATATTATACTATCGGCACCATCATCAATACCTCCCCCTCCCCCCCCAAGAAAAACAAAAACACACAAATACAAACTGACGAGAAACAAAACCGTGACCACCACCAGCAGGAGACCCCCACACACACACACGTCGTCATCGTCAGGAGAGATAACGTGAAACAACAAAGAGTGATGTAAGGGAGAGATGTTGGTGTAAGGGATAAAGAGTGTAAACAAACATGACTGCTGGTGTAGGCACAGTAAGACAACACGGGCGATGCTTGACCAGCCAACACGTGCAACCTGTAGGAGGCTCTCACAGTGTCGGCATTGTTGTTGTCCCGAGGCAGCAGAGGGAGTTCAGTGGCACTCCCCCACACACCCGCAACTAGCTCAAGTAACACCAATATTCTCAACTGGTGGAAATTATCACACCCAGCCTCCACCCCCCCCCCTCCACCACCCGCACTTATATCCACACGTTATTCTCCACCATATCCACACATTAATTCTTCTTACATCCACTTACATCCATACACTATTCTCCCCACACCCACAATTATATCCACATTCTATTAATCTCTCCCCCACAGCCCTATCCTCTTCTCCCCCTTTCCCCACCACTGCTCCCCGCCCGCCCTCCCTTCCTTCCTTCCTAGGGGCTGACACAGTATACTTCATGTTCTACCAATATCTCGCTCTCTCTCTTTCACACACACACGCACGCACGCACGCACGCACGCACGCGCACGCACGCACACGCGCGCACGCACGCGCACACACACACACACACACACACAGTCACTCAATCCGACTATAACAAAAATTTACCCAAGTAACCCAAGTTCAATCCACCCTAACCAAACATTAACCAAACAATTTTGTACATCCTAATCCATAATAACTTTAACCTAACCGAACCGTACCGTCGCAGTAGTAGTAGTATCACTATTTATGAATGAATGGGTATTGGTGGTGTAACGACGGGCGTGATCGGTGGATAAAGTTTGCTATAGGCCATACAAGTTGGCCGTTTGGTGACACTGCTTACCATAGGGGGAGTAGGAACACATTTCCGCACCTGTACCACACTCCCCAACCTCTAATACAGGTACCGCAGTCCTTATTACAGGTACCACACTCCATAGTTCAGGTACCACCACACTCCATACTACACGTACCAGCCAACCACTAATCCTACCCCACGTACGACGCCCATCAACCGCTAACCACAGTCCCCAGGCACCATAACCCAATACTACCGATACCAAGCCATTATTAATCCCCAGATACCAACTACTAACGAGCCCCGTACCATCATAACATTACCTTCTTGAGATCCCGACGCGTCATGGCGACTTAGGAGGAGCACAGTTAAAGGTCTCTCTCTCCCCTGTATGCCTCTGACAACACTGGCCGGCCTCTACATGGCCCCGTCGTCACAGTTCAGTAACGTAAGAGACATGCTCACTCAACCACTACTGACAGGTCGAATTCAGTACTAGTGTATGGCCTGACAGCGTAAACCCCAGCGTCACCATCCACCGAAGGGTTTAGTAGTCCGGTGTGTGTGTGTCACAGTTTAGTAGTCAAGGATTAGCGTGTCACTTCACATGTAGGATTATCTAGTGTGGTGCCACTAGAGGGGGTGGGGTGGGGCGAGACTGGCACGCTGCGGCACACCTGGCAGTTGCCTCAGGTAAGCAGGTGTTACCCTGTTATCGAGCCCCACTTCTGGATGTCATAAAGCCGCTGCCTCCTAACATGTGGTTGGTGAGCTCAACGTCTTGAGTGAGAGAGCCACACGCACTGGGTATAAGTTTAGCCAGGTGTGTGTTATTGAGGAGCTCAGGTACCAGGTGTGTGAGGTGTAGCAAGCGGCAGGCAGGCAGTACGCTGAGGGGCTGGGGGGGACACACACAACACAGTCAGGCCGGGGCCTTGGCGCCACCACTGTTCGCTGCCACACCAAGCTTTCTCTCCCTCACACTTGTTGCTCCTTCCCCCTCCGCTGGCCCTCTACCACGCCACCACCACACAACAACACATCACACAGCGGTAAGTATCCAGCCCAAGACTCTGTACCGGAACGCGGGGATCACAGAACCAGGAACCTTATCACACAACGTATCTTATGATAATAAACTTGTATGAGGCCGAGCACATCCACCGAGGCAAATTATCTTATAAAGTAAGACAGTTTCAATCTCCGTCATACACGTTTGGCTTATCTCGTCACAATACACTTGGTAGGGTGTACGTTGTTGCGTGCGTGCGTGGTGAAAGCCTGCGAGGAAGTGTAGACTAGTGTTGGCGAATAATGGGTAAGTGTAGCGGAACGATGAGCGACACAACGCCAGGTAGGCGAGAACGGAGGAGAATAACGGAGGCGAGCGGCGGCGGTGGTGAACGAGGAAGATCCAAGAACGAGGAGTAACGGAGAGTCGTGGAGGGACGGTAAGTACCAGGACGCGGCCCCGTCCTCTACTGACACTGCTGAGTTGCGGGTCGACGAGTCCTACGCTCCCTCCATCCTCCCTGGCCCGGCCCGCCCCCGCCCGCCCTCCCTCCCCAGGCCCGCTACAGGACCTACACCCCTGCCCTGAGCCTTGGGCCGGCTAAAGCCCGTCCCTGGGCCTGCTACACTCCTGCCTATACCCTTGTGACCAGGCAGCAAGACCCGCTCCCCCCACTACCGCTACTCCTGATAAACATAAATGCCTCAACCTTATCACTTATTATCTTTAGTCTAGATTCATTACTATCACCACCTGAGGATTACGAGGCAGGTAAGGGCCCAGGAGGCAGGTGGGGCGGGTGGCAGGTGAGGCAGGAGGCAAAGTAAAGACGGGAGGTAGGGGCAGGAGGCAGGTGAGACGGGAGGTAGTAAAGGGCCTTGGGTGAGTAGAAGTGAGACGGGAGGAGAAGTGAGCAGGAGCAGGGCAGGGTGTGAAGTAGGGCAGGTGTGAAATGGGGCCGGGAGGTGAAAGTGGAGCCCAGGGAAGTGATGAGCAGGAGGCAGGGCCAGGTGGCAGGTAAGAGACCAGAGGCAGGTGGCAAGTGAGACAGGGAGGCAGGTGAAACAGGAGGCAGAAATGAGACAGGAGGCAACCCAAGTGGACAGGAGGCAAATGGGGAAGGCAGGTAAGGAGGCAGGAGGCGATGAGGCAGGAGGCAGGCTGGGAGCTGAGGAGGCAGGTAAAGGCGGGTAGAAATGGGGCAGGTGACAAGTGAGACGGGTGACAAGTAAGGGCAGGAGGCAAGTAAGGGCAGGTGGCAGGTAAGGGCAGGTGGCAAGTAAGGGCAGGGGGCAAGTAAGAGCCAGGGAGCCTATCCAATAAACCCTTCAGCATAACTTCCACCACCACCGTCTTCAAGTAGCTGGTAAAGTTGGATTGATTTAGGAGTTCTCACATATCCACTTAAGCCTCACATATCCACTTAAGCCTCACATATCCACTTAGGGCGGAGAAAGAAAAGATCCGACGTGTGGATTGTCTGAGAACACTCGCCCAGGTCAGGTATCACGAGGATCCTATACCTATACGTTATACACATGACTCACTGACGATGACAGGTGTGTGATGGTGTCTAACTGATGATGACAGGTGTGTGATGGTGTCTAACTGATGATGACAGGTGTGTGATGGTGTCTAACTGATGATGACAGGTGTGTGATGGTGTCTAACTGATGATGACAGGTGTGTGATGGTGTCTAACTGATGATGACAGGTGTGTGATGGTGTCTAGTTCTGCATAGTTTTCCTGGGTACACTGTCATCAAATTCAGTAGTCGTTCGGGAAATAAAACCAAAATGGGTGATCAAGCCCCGGCAAATACTAGAGAACAACTTCAATGTCTACTTACTACTACTACTACTACTACCTGAGGTCTTTAGGTATGCGTCCAAATAACTAGTAATTAAAAGAGCTTAAAAATAGCACTGAACTTGAATACCAGTCTCTCTCTCTCTCTCTCTCTCTCCTCTCTCTCTCTCTCTCTCTCTCTCTCTCTCTCTCTCTCTCTCTCCTCTCTCTCTCTCTCTCTCTCTCTCTCTCTCTCTCTCTCTCTCTCATCCATCTCAAGCCACCTTCCTCCTCCTCCTCATTAACTCTTCCTGTAGTGAAGGTCATGACATACGCAAGACCATGTACAGCTTCACTCTTGCAACACTCGTCTAATGCCGCCATTCCTTGCAACACGCTGAAATAGTGACGCTTCTTGCAACACTCGCTTTATTGTCATGAATTGGAAACACCTGGTGGCGCTCCTTGCAACGCGTTCTACTTGTTGCAAAATGCTTTCATGTTACACACCCAGTCGCAACACACACACACACACACACACACACACACAACCATCCAACCACCACTACCATCATCAACCAACATCACAACCACCCAGCCTGTATATACGGGTCGTGCACTGTTCCACACGCCCTATAGTGAATGGCATAAATAAACCTTAATGCTAACCTAACCTAACCTAACCTAACCTCAACACGGGACCCTTAATCACAATGGTTGCCCTTTATACTCTCTCTTCTCTCTCTCTCTCTCTCTCTCTCTCTCTCTCTCTCTCTCTCTCTCTCTCTCTCTCTCTCTCTCTCTCTCTCTCTCTCTCTCTCTCTCTCTCTCTCTCTCTCTCTCTCTCAACCTACAGTACACATCACCTGAAACACATGAGAGAGAAAGCCAATCAGAAGGGCCCCCTGAGATATAAACACTACACACGTACAACCACTAGGTGAGAAGAACAGGCTGGAGGGAGGGAGGTGGCTGTGGTGGGAGGTGGAGTTGCAGGGGGACAGGGGTGAAAACTGAGAGGTGGGGGTGGGGAGGGTGGGGGAGGAAAACTAGATGCATTGTGTTGATTGTAGAAATGCGTGTGTGTGGGAGGGAAGGAGAGAGGGAGGAGGAGGAAGTGTGAGTGTAGAGAGAAGGATGGTGGGTGTGTGGTGAGGGCAGGGAAGGAGGGCTGGGTATAGGGAGAGGAGGGAGGGAGGAGCTGGGGTGCCAGGAGGAGAGTGGGAGGAAGGAAAGGGAGGAGGTTGGGTATAGAGAGGAGGAGGTGGGCAACTGGAGGCTGGACAACTAGCAGTGATGAAAGGTGGTGTCGCGCCCTGCTCTGCGCCACCACCCACCCTAACACACACACACACACACACCTCACCCACTGACACCACCCAACCCTTCCACACCTGTCGTCAACAACAACAACAACAACAACAACAACAACAATAATAATAATAATAATAATAATAATAATAATAATAATAATAATAATAATAATAATAATAATAATAATAATAATAATAATAATCAAGGACTGGCCAAGACTCGTTCTAATACTCCCATTATTTCTTCTGTCTTTCAGTTTACGTCTAGTACCCAACTCTAACCCATTCACTACCCCAGTACCGCCCCAGTAACCTTCCAGTACCCCAGTAGACTCACTCAGTACCGCCCCCCCAACAACCTCCCCCAGTACTACAAGCAGTACTGGGGGACGGTAGTAATGGAGGAGCCACAACTCACCCATACCATCTTCCTCCTCCTGCCCACTAGTACGGTCGGCACTTTCACTACTGCCCTGGCCATCCTCCCACCCCATTCACCCATCCATCTACTGTCCTGTCTTGTCTGTCTGTCCCCACCACACAACCACCCCCCTCCCCCACCACCACTGTTGTATCTGGGGTTTAATGCCCAGAGACTACACAGGTGAGGTGGTGGGGGGAGGGGGGGGTGGGGGATGGGGTGTTCCTAGGTATACATATACACATGTAACAACTACGGCTGCTGCTGCTGGGAAGGTGAAACAACACACCCTGGATACACCTTACACCCCTCATCCCCTACCCACCCCTTCCATCTCACCCACTCCCTCACCCTCCCCACCCCCTCCCCTTCCCAAAGGTAGATGTACAGCCTAGTATGCATGGAGAAAGAAAGAGGTAAGGTGAAGGGGGAATAAATGAAAGGAAAGGGGGCAGGAGGAGGGCGCAGGTAAAACAGAGGGGGGGCAAAGAGAGTGGGTAGAGGAAGGAGGAGGAAGGAGAGGGGTCAAGGAAATGAGAGGAGAGGTGAAGGAAGCGCGGCTATAGTAGGTAGGTAGGAGGAGGTGAGGAGGCCGCCCCAGGATCTTCCCTCACGCCCTATATGGTGCTCCTTATACCTGCTCCTACCAACACCACCACTCCCGAGGGCCTGGCTTACCCCCCCCCCACCAACACCACAATCACTATCACCACCATCACCACCAAAACCCTTATATCACCACCATCACCACATCGAACTAGCCTCACAACAAATCAACTAACTACCCAATTACAGAACAAAGCCAACTACCGTAACTAATCCAAGCACACACACACACACCTAACTAATTAAGCTCACCTGAGACAATCACCTATAGGCACCTGACTCACCTGAGATTATTACTTACGTTGATTGTAAAGGTGAAATGACTTGTTTATTTGTTTGCTTGTTTATTGTGCCTGTCTTGCTTAACGTTATATCGGGTAAAGTACACAAATCTACCCAGTACTTTTAACTAGCCACATCAACTAACTATATTAACTAGCCACATTAACTAGCCGCATCTAACTAGCCACACCAACTAGCAATATCAACTATCCCAAAACTCCCTCAAAATAATATTAATAAAAATAATAATAATAATAATAATAATAATACTAATAATAATAATGATAATAATAATAATAATAATAATAACAATAATAATAATAATAAAACACTACAGATTCGTTGGGTAACTGTGAACTCTTTTATCCACCAATTAAACTACCCATAAGAAAGAAAGAAAGAAAGAGAAAGAAAGAACGAAAAATAAAGAAAAAAGAAAGAACGAAAAATAAAGAAAAAAGAAAGAATGAATGAAAGAAAGGAATAAATACAGAAAAAAGAAGAAAAACGAGAAAGAAAGAATGATCGAAAGAAAAAGAAAAAATGAAAGAAAAAGAAAAAAAAAAAAGAAAAAGAATGAATGAAAGAAAGGAATAAATGCAAGAAAAAAGAAAAGAAAAGAAAAAAAGCAAGAAGAAAAGAATGATCAAAAGAAAAGAAAAAATAAAAGAAAGAAAAAAAAAATTAATTTTCCTTAAATACCCAAAATTCATGTAGGGGAAAAGGGACAATAAATATCCATAAAAAGTTCAGAAAACTCTGCAAAAAGAATCGCGTGATCAGATGTATGGTGTGGCGTGGGTTGATGTGGCGATGGATTGATGTAATAGCATGTAGTGTGGTGTGGTGAATTTGTGTGTGTAGCGTAGTGTGGTGATGTGGCGTGTATATGTGCCCCCACCCCCCCCCCTCTACCCAGGCACCCTACAACAGCAGAGTTAGAACCCGAAATTTGTTATTTTGTGTGGCGGGGAACCATAGGGCCACGACAGCAGCATTATATCACACAGTAAGCCCTGCTAATGGGTGCATAAATAGCCCCAGGAGAGCCATAGCAAGGGCGGCCAGACCTGCCTGCCAGCCAGCCAGCCAGCCAGCCAGCCAGTCATGTCGCCAGCCAGCCAGTCCAGTCAATAGCCAAACCTCACTGCTGCCTCACTCTCCCTCACTAAATAAAAAGGGAAGTGTGTGTGGGGGGGGGGTGTAAGGGAGGGAGAGAGGGGAGGTGTTTCAAAGGGAGGGACGTGTCTCAAGGGGGAGGAGGGGTGTTAGGGAGAGGTGCCAGGGACAGGAGGTGGCTCAGAGGTCTGCAAGAAAGGAGAGTATGGGTTAAAGGTACAGTTCATGCTGGTTGATTTCTTTAACAGGATAACAACATCACCACCAACTCGTCCCCATCGACCACACAACCAGCACTACCACCATCACCACCAAACACTACCACCATCACCACCACTACCACCATCAAAGATACTAATAACAGTTTTACTATCACCATCCACACTATTACCACCAATGCCACCATCACTACCAGTACCAGCATCATCACCACCACCACCACTACATGCATCAATCATTACCACCATAACTACCAGCAGCCCGACCTGACCTAACCTAACCCAACCAAGGCTGCGGGTGAGGTGAAGGATGGATCAAGGTCACTCACAATCTGACACACACACACACACCAGCGTAAAAAGTGGCGGGTCAAGGGTCAGGGAGGTAAACGGAGGTGTGCACGTGCGAGGTCAAGAGCTGGCCCAGGTAAGGTTGTTGAGTTGCAATGGTGTGTGTGTGTGTGTGTGTGTGTGTTGGAATTCCCACTCACCACACACACAGAAGTAACACAGTAAGGGTCGGGTCGACATTTCAGATTGCGAAAGCCAACTTAGACTATAACGGAAGAGTGGGACCAGGGATGGGGGTAGGAGGAGGAGGGATAAGGAGAAAGGGGGTGAGGGAGGGGGGTGAGAAAGGGGTGAACACAGTGAGGGAGGGGGGGGTGAGAAAGGGGTGAACACAGTGAGGGAGGGTGAACAATAGTGAATGTGGTGCAATGGAACGACTCACGCACACACACACACGTTTTGCCCTACAACACACACCTCTTCAAGCTGGACCACAAGACACTCACCCCCACCCCTGTCTCCTCCCACAAGTACAAAGCCTAACATTACCTGTACCGTAACACCAAACAGGCAACACTTACCTGTAAACACAAAAAGAAACACAAACCATCACATACTCTAACAACAACACCGCCAACACAACAACACCGTCAACACAACAACACCGTCAACACAACAACACCGTCAACACAACAACACCGTCAACACCGTCAACACAGCAACACCGTCAACACAAGACACACTTAAAAGAAAATAATATTCACAAGGAGACAAATTGCAGTGCACGAGTCGTTAAATTGTTAACTTAACTTATTGTGAGGGTTGTAAAGAAAAGGTTCCTGAGATGACTGACTGACTGACTCTCTCTCGGTACTGTAAGGCCAAATGTTACCAATATATACAGTATATACTCTCCCTCGTCAGACTATCGTTGAGAGCGGCGTATAGGGTCTCTCTCTCTCTCTCTCTCTCTCTCTCTCTCTCTCTCTCTCTCTCTCTCTCTCTCTCACAAGTACAATATAAAGCCACCACCACCGTGTGCTCAACTTCAAAAGCTCCCTACCGCCAACCATCTACCTGCTGCTGCTCCGCCAAACTCTTCACCACACACACAACACAGCCTAATCCTCTTCCTCATCATCTTCTTCTTCCTCCTCCTCTTCCTCCTTTTATTCTCCCACCTCCCCCCCTCTTTTTCCCGCTCCTCCTCCTCCTCTTACACGGAACCTGGTCAGCCCAACACCAAGAGGCCATAATCCTCCCCAGCACACAAACAACGCCCACAGCCGCCTCGCCCCGCCAAAGCCGACGTTTAATCTGTGTAAAGAGTGATGCTGATGGCGGGGTCTTCCTCACTGCTATTTTATGACACTAATTAACCTACCAGAGTGGCTGCACCCCCCCCCCGTGTGTGTGTGTGTGTGTGTGTGTGGAGGGGGGAGAGGGAGGGGGTCAAACAAATGGTGTGGGAGTGTATGAGGTGTAGTGGGTGTGTCTGGAAGGAAGCCGCGCGCGCACACACGCACACACACCTGTGGCGTCCCCCAAGGCACCAAGATGGGAACAGTATGCTTCCTTATGCTCATCAATGATGCCCTAAGAGAAACCCCTGCTCGCTGGAAATATGTCGACGACTCCACCATTGGGATCAGTGTCAACAACTCTGCTCCCGACTATACCGCCCTTCAGGATTTGTTGAACAGTCTCCAAAACTGGGCCACCAACAACCACGTCACCATCAACCATACCAAGACCATGGTTATGCACATCAACCTCTCCTCCGACGTTGTCCCACTCCCTCTCATAACTTTAGGTCCCAACACACTCCAGGTTGTAGATTCCACTAAGCTACTCGGCGTCACCATAGACAACAAACTAAATTGGAAACCACACGTCAGTGAAGTTGTCAAATCCTCCAGTTTCCGTCTCCACCTCCTCCGCCGACTCAAGTCCCTCGGAGTTCCTCCGCCCGAGCTCCTCAGTGTCTAATCAACATTCATACTTCCCAAGCTCACATATGCCTCCCCTACCTGGTCTTCCTCCATTTATGCCACACAACGTAAACGCCTAAAAAAAAGTGCAAAAGAGGGCATGCAAGACATTTTTCTCTCCCCTCCCTACTCCGCATATCAAGAAGCGCTCAACACACTGACAATCTCGGCTCTTTCTGACCATTACCACGACCTCATCTGCAAATTTGGAGAGACGCTATGGCACCATCCTCGACACCGGCTCCTACTACCACCCGACATCCCTCGTCCGAGAATTGCTGTTCAACACCACAACCGCATCCAGCCCATACGTGCACGAACTAATCGCTATAAGAACAGCACAGTCCCAAACATTGTAAAAATTATCAATAACTTGTAATCAACCAGTGTATTCACTCCCAGTCAATCTTACTTGTCGCATGTCACTATATTGAAATGCCCTGTAGTTTGAGCTTCTCCCCACCAATCATTATATATCATATTTGTATCACTTATGTTACTTGTATATCATTTGTGAAGCAAGAGACCCATTCCCCAATTATGTAATTGGATATTTTCAGCCTTCTGGCTACCATGCTCTTTCATTAAACCGTTAATTATTATTTATTAATTATTATTACACACACACACACAGATTAAGGGATTCGAAGGGGCAATAGGGAAGGGGTGGTGTGGGAAGGGGTGGTGTGGGAAGGGGTGGTGTGGGAAGGGCAGTGTGGGAAGGGGTGGTGTGGGAAGGGGTGGTGTGGGAAGGGGTGGTGTGGGAAGGGTGGTGTGGGAAGGGCAGTGTGGGAAGGGCAGTGTGGGAGGGAAGAGGTAGGGAGGGAAGGAAGGGAAAAGGAGGGTAGGGGAGGGAGGGAGGGAAGAGGAGGGTAGGGGAGGGAGGGAGGGAGGAGTTTGTGTTGGCAGGTGTAGGTAGCTCTGGCTGGGGGTATCCAAGGCGTCATACACTTACTACTATACCCTTATCCTTCCACTGTCCCTTTAATATCTTCCCTCCAGCCACCACCTGGTTCTGTGTGTGTGTGTGTGTGTGCGTGTGTGTGTGTGTTTTACGCGGAAGTAGCCAAAGTACCAGTTGGGTCAGCATCACCGCTACCCAAATTTTAGCCCCACACACACACACACACACTGCAGCTCACCCCATTTCTGTCCTCCACCTTCCACACACCTCTCCCAATGGACATCTTCACTACCTGGAATCACAAGTCAATCCAAACAATCCCTTACTCACAACGACTTCCTGAATCCATACCTCAACCCCAACCAGTGATCCGCAGCTCCCAACCCCAACCAGTGATCCGCAGCTCCCAACCCCAACCAGTGATCCACCAGCTCCCACCCCGACCAGTGATCCCCAGCTCCCAACCCCGACCAGTGATCCGCAGCTCCCAGCCCCAACCAGTGATCCGCAGCTCCCAGCCCCAACCAGTGATCCGCAGCTCCCAGCCCCAACCAGTGATCCGCAGCTCCCCAACCCCAACAGTGATCCCCAGCTCCCAACCCCACCAGTGATCACAGCCTCCCAGCCCCAACCAGTGATCCGCAGCTCCCAGCCCCCAGTGATCCACGCAGCTCCCAAACACAAGAGGTATCCAACACTATATTGTTGTTGTTTACTCTTCTGTTTACTACTGCTTCACATTCTTGAACCTTGAGGCCAACGTCTATACCCGATATAAACGACGACAGGCAGATATTCTAGACTAAAGGTAAACAAAGTATTCAGGGGAAACACAAAATCAAAATAAATAACTCTCTCTCTCTCTCTCTCTCTCTCTCTCTCTCTCTCTCTCTCTCTCTCTCTCTCTCTCTCTCTCTCTCTCTCTCTCTCTCTCTCTCTCTCTCTCTCTCTCTCTCTCTCTCTCTCTCTCCTCTCTCTCTCTCTCTCTCTCTCTCTCTCTCTCTCTCTCTCTCTCTCTCTCTCTCTCTCTCTCTCTCTCTCTCTCTCTCTCTCTCTCTCTCTCTCTCTCTCTCTCTCTCTCTCTCTCTCTCTCTCTCTCTCTCTCTCTCTCTCTCTCTCTCTCTCTCTCTCTCTCTCTCTCTCTCTCTCTCTCTCTCTCTCTCTCTCTCTCTCTCTCTCTCTCCTCTCTCTCTCTCTCTCTCTCTCTCTCTCTCTCCTCTCTCTCTCTCTCTCTCTCTCTCTCTCTCTCTCTCTCTCTCTCTCTCTCTCTCTCTCTCTCTCTCTCTCTCTCTCTCTCTCTCTCTCTCTCTCTCTCTCTCTCTCTCTCTCTCTCTCTCTCTCTCCAGGGGTTGTGACCACTAAACACAATACAGTACACGGTGACAAAAAGGTTAGTATGGGTCCTTATCTTGAAACATTTTGGATTCATAGGTGTGTTTTTGTGTGTGTGTGTGTCAGTGTGATATAAAAGACAGTCAAGAACTGTAATTTAAATATAGCGCAGCAAAACACACACACACACACACACATTATCCCACCATCCTAATGAGACACACACACCTGTTGACACTTACATATTCTGCACCCTTCCAAACACAACCATATTTATTATATTATTAAATCTGTCAAACGCAAACCTAACTTAATCTTATCTCACCTGGCACTCTAACCTATCCTAATCTCACCTGACCTGACCTCACCTGACCTGACCTGACCTGACCTGGCTGACCCATCATACCAGGAGGTGACGCTGATTGTCAGGGTATACACGTTATTCTTATTCAGGTAAATTTATCTTTCTCCTAAGGGCCACGAAACTGATTCCCCCACCAAAGGATAAACTTGTGGCATACCGACGTGGTCTTGCAGCCTCTCACAACAAACACTATCACGGGCCGCCTTGTTCACACACACACACGGCGATACAGGAGAGAGAGAGAGAGAGAGAGAGAGAGAGAGAGAGAGAGAGAGAGAGAGAGAGAGAGAGAGAGAGAGAAGTGTGGTTGGGAGTGTGTGGTGGAGGAGAGTGTGTGGTGGTGGTGGGGTATGGTTGTGGTGTGATGGGGAGGGTGGTGTTGGTGTGATGGGGGAGGGTGGTTGTGGTGTGATGGGGAGGGTGGTTGTGGTGTGATGGGGAGGGTGGTGTTGGTGTGATGGGGAGGGTGGTTGTGGTGTGATGGGGAGGGTGGTGTTGGTGATGGGGGAGGTTGGTGGGGGATGGGGGAGGGGTGGTGGTGGTGTGATGGGGGAGGGGTGGGGGGTGATGGGGGAGGTGGGGTGTGATGGGGGAGGTGGTGGTGGTGTGATGGGGGAGGGTGGTTGTTGTGATGGGGGAGGGTGGTTGTGGGGATGGGGGAGGGTGGTTGTGGTGTGATGGGGGAGGGTGGTAGGGGAGGGAGGTGGTGTGGATGGGGAGGGTGGTGTTGGTGTGATGGGGAGGGGGTGGTGTTGTGTGATGGGAGAGGGGTGGGATGGGGTGAGGGTGGATGGGGGAGGGTGGTGTTGGTGTGATGGGGGAGGGTGGTGTTGGTGTGATGGGAGGTGGTGTTGGTGTGATGGGGAGGGTGGTGTTGGTGTGATGGGGAGGGTGGTGTTGGTGATGGGGGAGGGTGGTGTTGGTGTGATGGGAATGCTGGATGTGTAAGGGGTGAGTGAGACAGGGTAAGTGTAGAGGTGATGTGCCTATGTGTAGTGGTGGTGGTGGTAGAGAGGTGGGAGGAAGATGGATGGAGGGGAGAGGTGAGAGGTGTGAGATAAGGGGGGGGGGGGGTAGGTGGGTGTTGGCTTCCTCCACCCGCCGCCCACGGGCCGCCACACCACCTACAAGGACAGAACCCTTCAAAACACATTAATCTTCCCGGCTCCTCCATCCACGCCACCCAGGGACTCGCACTTAATCTCCGGCCTTGTCCTCTCGCAGTCATACACCTTTCCAACAGCAGAACCTGAACCAGCGCTGAAGGTACCACTCCTACTGCTACACCCACTGATTCGGTTACCTCCGTGTTGAGAATGAGTTGTCGGGAAGGTGTCACAGGAGAGCTACAACTGAGGACATCCGGGCAGGTGGACGACTAATGTACTTCCCCTTTACTGGCACGTTCGTAAAGGACCTCAGCCTTCACCACCACGTAACCCTCTACTCCTATAGACCTGCCATGCTATACTACGGACAGACAAACATGTAAATTAAATCCTCCCGACGTACACTTATCCTCCCTAATGCAGCCAATGGCCCCCTTCAGGCACATTCATTATTCAAGTCTTAAGAACACAACCAATAACTCCGTCATGCTTCCCCTGTTGGGCGCCTCTTGTGTTTTTTTTTTTTTGTTGTTGCCGAGGATACAAGGGAGTGCCCATTTAATACTACCCCTTGCGCCTGCACCGGGGTAAATTGGATTCGGATCTGAGCAACCCACCGGGGGCCACTACCTACCTGGGTGCTGATAAAGGAGCTCAACTAATTCCCAGAACAGGATCACAGACCAAGACCTGAATTTCGACAGGTTAGGTTAGGTTAAGTCAAGTTACTTCTGGTTAATTTTAGGGTTCTGGGACTTTGAGTGTGTGTGTGTGTGTGTGTGTGTGTGTGTGTGTGTGTGTGTGTGTTGCCCCCACCCCCTGCCTGCCACTTGAACTATATCTTGACGCCTGCATGCCTGCCTGACAAACCTTACTACGCCTCACTTCTTCCTCGACGCCCTTGAGAGAAGCAGCTACGCCACACGAACCATCTCACCCATACCTGACCCGTACTGTCCCCCAAAAAAAATATAACCTAAACACATCAACATCGCCCGACGTTCACTCCGCCAGACGAACGCTTAATTCCCCACTTTACCCGTAGCATCGCCCCTATAAGGTATCAACCCCAGCCACAAACCACACCTCAGCTGCCAAGTGGAGGCTCCTCACCACAGAAACATTTATAACCTGACAAATTCACCACAAGGTTACCCCAAAATAATAACAACAACACATTTGTACCATTAAAAACTCTCGACTCCTACAAGACTTATACTATACAGTGTTCGGGGTTATCTCGGGAACATTACTAATAGGTACACTAATACCACTTTAAGAGTACAACCTGGTCTCCTGTTTATCAATCAATGAAGACAAAAATTTTCAGTCATAAATTATATTTCTCAGACAGATGATCGCCACAGACAACCAATCAAGAGATGTTATAATATACTAACATTATCTTACAGGACACACACACACACACACACATTTCAGTATTCATAACATGTATGTAGTTCTGTGTCGTGTGTGTCTATGTACGTAGTTATTTGTGTCTATGTACGTAACAATGTATGTAACTATGCATGTACATAGTTGTGTATATATATTAAACCATAAATATGTCCAAGTACGTTTTTTATTTCAATACAAAATACAAATAAAAAATACACTATCAAAAGTAATTAATTTTGGTGTGTGAACAATGAGTGCAGCAGAGCTAAGGTCACTGTCAGAGAGGCAGACTAACACACCACCCACCCACCCCCTCCTGTGTTTTACTGCAGGCAGACTAACACACCACCCACCCACCCCCTCCTGTGTTTTACTGCATAATACAACATCGCTGCAATTATAGATCTAGCCATCTTCATACGTGGGATAATGGAGGCAGTAAACATGTCATCAACTTTGTAAACACACACACACACACGGAAGGAAGACAGGTGTTGGTGGGTGAACAACAGAGATGGCACACCTGACCTGCCTCAATATGACACAGTACCTGCGGGTGACAAATGTGTTGTCATATGTTACTGTATAGTCATGAATGATATTATACCGAGATACGTAACACCGTGTAGCTGTAATACTGTACTGTGTAGTGAACCTTACCACTGTACGTATCACCGTGTACTGTACTCATAAGCAACACTGTAGTGATGGCCTCCCTGGTAGGTAAAGGAAGGACAAGACGCTGACGGTACACTTACTCCTGACGCTGAACCATAGCCGGAGGAGAGAGAGGAGACGGACCCGGTAGAGCCCACAGACTTGGACCTGCTGGACCTGATGAAGCCCTTGGTGGTGGAGTAGTGGGTGCCGTAGTCCCTGGAATAGCTCCGAGGCGTCACTGACGACACCCCGCTCCTCCCACCCGACGAGAAGCTGTGGTGGCGGTTGATGGAATGTAAGGGCGTGTCCCCACTGCTGCTACTGGAATCGCTGAGGTCTACCTCGAGCCTGGAGGGCAAGGCGATGCTGGAGCGCGCGGGAGAGGTGCCTCTGGAGTACGAGGAGGAATATCGCGGCACTGATCGTTCTCGGGTGTCACGCGGTAACGACGCCGACCGACTTAGGGAACTATTTTTGCTGCCGTAACTGCCGTAGTTGCCGTAGGAGGGTGTGTAGGAGTGGGGCGTGGAGTAGGAGGAGTTGTAGCCGCCCAGTCCTCGGGACCCGTAGTTACTAGTGAGTGGTGAAGTAAGGAGGGAAGAGCTGTAGCTCCCAGTACCGTAGTGACGCCGGAAAGACATGGTGGTGGTGGTGCTGTCTCTCACAACACCTGTTTAGTCTCCCTCCCTCCCTGCACACACCCGCCCCCACACTACTGGTTTCTTCACACACAACCAAAACTGACTCTCGCCCACGACTGACAAACTGAAGCAGGAACCTTGTCCACTTTTTGATTCAATAAACTTGTCACAGGAAACTTGTCCCCCAAGTGAAATAATCTATGTTTTGTGTGGACGCGGCGGGGAGTGTAAACAAGACAACACCTGGCGCGAGGATAATGAGTGTCGGGCAGCGGTGTACAACAGGTGACGTCCCCAGGGAGTTTCCCTCACAACTGTGGCCAAACCGACAGCACCCTCTACTACCAACCTGCCCACTGAGGGGAGCGAGGGGGCGCCACCGCTGCCACCGGGGGCACCTACGGCAAGCCAAAGGGAGGGAGGGAGGGTGTGTGATAGAGGGGGTGGGAAGAGAGGCAGACCAGAGGCAATGTGTGTGTATGTAGAGAGAGGGTGGTAGCCATGGAGGGGGGAGGGGGGAGGTTAAAAGAGTGACGGGGCGGGCGTAAAGGGATGCATGGGAAGAGGGAGTTACACCAGAGACCAGCCACCACCCCCGGACACACCCAGCCAAAACCCCTCCCCTGCCCTGCCCGAGTGAAAGAACCCACAATTTACGCAAGCACAAACAAGCGCGACAGAACGAAGCTTTACCTCTCAAAACTCCCACCTTGGTACTGTACAGGTAACGTTATAGGTCGTGTGTGTGTGTGTGTGTGTGTGTGTGTGTGTGTGTGTGTGTGTGTGTGTCACCCTGGACGAGGCCTCCAAATTTTCGAGAATCTAATATTAACATAAGACAGTTCTTTTGGCACGTCTTGGTGGAGAGACCTGACAGAGGCACTTGTCTCTTTACTCTGTGTGCAATTTATCTGTCTAAAAACTGAGTAATAATAATAATAATAATAATAATAATGACAACATCAATAATCAACATATAATAACAACAATAATAATAATAATAACAGCAATAATAATCATAACAGCAATAATAATAGCAACAATAATAATAATAGCAACAATAATAATAATAGCAACAATAATAATAATAATAACAGCAATAATAATCATAACAGCAATAATAATAATAGCAACAATAATAATAATAGCAACAATAATAATAATAGCAACAATAATAATAATAACGAAAGCACAAGTGAATATAGAGCACACACACACACACCGTCCCACCTCGCGCAGTCCGCCACTACAACAAAATTCAGCCCATAAGAGCCCGCACCGATAGATATAAGAACAGCACCATCCCATCTATTGTTAAAATAATAAACAACTCCTGATTTATGTACTGTACAGCCCTGTAAATGGATTCAATGCATATTATATCATTGTCTAAATCAAATGTAAGTCTGTTATATTTTCAGCCACCGGCTGCAACTCTAATAATAAACCGTTAATTATTATTATTTATATATATATTTATTATTTTATTATTATTACACACACACACCACCCCTTAGAATAATATACGCTCGTCACTTTAATGTCCAGTAATTACCTCCTGTCAGTGTCACCAAGTATTAATGTTCTTATACGGTACACAGAGTGAGTGAGGGGAGAGAGGGGCAGGAGTGAGGGGGCAGAGTGAGTGAGGGGGCGGAGGTGGGAGGGGGGGCGGAGGGAGTGAGGGGCAGGTGAGTGAGGGGGGGCAGGTGAGTGAGGGGGCAGAGTGGTGAGGGGGGGCGAGGGGTGGGGCGGGTGGTGGGAAGGGTGAGTGGAAGGGGTGGAGTGGGGGAGGGTGAGTGGGGAGGGGTGAGTGAGGGGGGTGAGTGGGGGGCGAATGAGTGAGGGGATGAGTGAGTGAGGGCAGATGGTGGGGGGGCAGTGAGTGAGGGGGCGAGTGAGAGTGAGGGGGGCGAGGTGAGGTGAGGGGGGCGAGTGAGGGGGGGGGCGAGGGGAGTGAGGGGGGGGCAGGTGAGGTGAGGGGCAGTGAGTGGGGGGACGAGTGAGTGGGGGAGGAGGGTGAGGAGGGGGCGAATGAGTGAGGGGGGGCGAGTGAGTGAGGGGGCGAATGGTGTGGGGTGAGGGGGCGAGTGTGAGTGATGAGTGAGTGGGTGAGTGAGTGAGAATAAATTAATTTGAGTGAATGAGAACATGAGTGAGTCTGTCAGTGAATGAATGAATAAAATGAATGAACGAATGAATGTATACATATAAAACCCACATAAACACATCAGTCATAAACCCAGGTATCACAACTCGAATTCTAAACCTAAATAGAACAAAGTTTCCTCCGTTTGTGTATTGTTTTCCTTGTGTCTATAACGGGTAGGTGAGTGAATACCTTACTGTAATTAATAACAAAACGCTGAAGGAGGCACCAAAATTACACCCTCCCATCCCATCCTTATCCATCCCTTCCCATCACGTCCCATCCTCCACCCACGTCTTCCTTCCCATCTCCCACCCTGAGCCTGCAACACACTACTACTACTCCTACTTCACTGTCACTCGGAATCGAATATGATGATTATCCAGCTATGATACAATGATATGAGTTATTAAGGGTGTCACCTAGGTTGAAGAGTTCTGTGAAGGGCTACAGCTAGTGCAGGAGGGGAGGTGACAGCGTCTTTCCGGCGTTGGCGCTTGTCTGCCTCGGTTTACAGTCGGGCTAACTCGCAAGTATTGACACCCTCTCGTGTGTTGCTCCTCCAAGCGTTACGGTGTGGAGTGATCGTCTCCCAGGTGAGGGGGTCGATTTGGCACATTTTCAGGTTTGTCTTAAGACTATCCTTATACATTTTCAGTTGCCCGCCAGCGTTACGTTTATTATTCGTTAGGTGACTGTAAAGTAGCTGCTTTGGCAGTCTACTGTCGTCCAGGCAACACACACACACACACACACACACACACACACTGGGGATTATAACACTCCACCACATGACCAAAATAGGGAGGTATGTGGGTAGGTGAGGGTACAGGTGGGGAGGGAGGAAAAGAGAGGAGGCAGGGGATAATAAATGGGGGGGATAAGGATAAAAAGGAGGGGTAGGAAGCGAAAGGTGGGGGAGACGAGTACTAGGAAGTGGGGAGGGGAGTAAGGGAGACAGGTAAGGGTGGAAAGTCTTCGTGGAAAATGAAAACTAGTGGTAAGAGGAACAAGGGAAACGAGGTGGGGTGAACATATGAGAGGGGGAAAACTAGTGTGTGTGTGTGTGTGTGTGTGTGTCCTGGTTGGCCTGTTAACTGACTGGATGAATGGTAAATTAGCATACTGACAAATTATATGACTGACTGGTTGGGTTTACGACTCAGGTTGTAGGACTTATAAGTTACTGAATGTCAGGAGTTATGACTGCCTATCTCTTAAGTTAGCGTCAGGCTGTATGACAGACTGGCTAAGCTACTGACTGTCAGGTTGTGTGACTGGTAGGTTAGGTAAGTGGGCGGGTGATTAATGATCCAGGGGGGTTGGTGGCAAGCAAGAAAAACAGGCGGCTAACACCTGGCCTTCAGCACCCCACCGGTAATTACCCCCCCAGGTGCAGCAGGTGGACACCCACCACCACCTTGTTTAATGGTAATACTGCTTTCTCAACACCGCTCCGAACACATGCTGCTGCTGCCACACCTGTTTGGACCTGGTGTAGCCCCGCCCCAACCTAACCTACCCTAAACACACGTACATAATGCAGTAATATCAATAACACTACAGGTGCTACTGCTACAGGAGGCTATGAGTTAGGCTATCTGTACATCACCTTTTCCACGGTTCAATACCCTTCTCATATCGACCCTTCCTTATATTAAGAAAAGCAGTCTCTCTCTCTCTCTCTCTCTCTCTCTCTCTCTCTCTCTCTCTCTCTCTCTCTCTCTCTCTCTCCAGCTAACACCTACATTAAAAATAGAGACGGGACTGTGGCGTGTAGTGTCGCTCTGACGTCACCCTGACGCACGCCTCCTCATCTCCACGGCCCCCACGCCTCGCCTCAAGTGCTGCCAGGTGTGATGCCTCCTCACCTACCTACCTGTGCTCTCTTTGTTCATCATAACACCTTACTTATCGACCTGTGTTCTTCATTATAACATTCATCTACCAGTGTTCACCATCATAACACCTCACTCACCTACCTGGGTTCTTCATTAAAACACATTTTTTCTCACCTGTATGTGTTCTTGTTCTTCATAACATACAATCAAATCCTGAGTAGTGTTAAGTGTCATGTTGGCTACTATTAGTATTAGCTACTACTGCCAATACAACCAATATTACTACTAACACCTACTACTACTCTCACTACCGTAACACTACTACTACTACTACTAATACTACTACTACTAATAATAATAATAATAATAATAATAATAATAATAATAATAATAATAATAATAATAACAGCAGCAGCAACAACCTAACCGACGCCGTAAAATTAGCTGTCCCTGCACCCATCGTTAACACCCGTATCTATGAAACAACTATTTCTGGACACGGAAAATACTTGACGTCACAAACTCTGTAATGTCCTCGTGGATGAGTGTCAAGGTCAGCCGAGTGTCTCCCGTTCTTGGTAGTCAAGGAGACGCGTCCAGATTTATTATCTTAGCCGAATCTCTGGTGGTTAAAAGCTGAGTAATGAGCGCATGACGGCCCTGGAAACAGCTGATGGATGTAAACAAACCCACGTGGGTCTAAGATGGACACACACAGCTGATAGATATAAACAAACCCACATGTTCTTCTCTACGTCCACCTCTCTCTCTGTCACACACACATACACATTATAGACCACTTGACTCTCGTTGGTGATCCTCTCAAGGTGTCAGGGAGCGTGATAATGAGGTACTGATGCAAGACACAAGATTGGGGTCGACAAATATACCCCACAGACTAGGCAGTCTTTCACAGCTGACACGCTCCCCATCACTCAAGCATAGTGTGATGATAAACACACGCGTGAAGCTTTTATTGTGAGACAGACAGACAGAAGAGAGAGATAGAGAATAGAATAAATTATTATACAACATGGACCCAATTCTCAGTACCCGTCGCTCTGGCCCGGGGTCGAGTAGTGAGTCAGGTTGGCGGGCGAGGTGGCACCGTCGTCCACGAAGTTGATCTTTATGTTGCGAGGAAGACAGTGCAGGACGCAGCTATAAACAAAACCATCTTGGAGCGAGACGCTACACTTTGTACGAGAGGAATCTAGTTCAGGGAATAGTGTCACGAGTGTCCGGGTTGCCTGTGGGGCGACCACTACCACCAGCTGCGGTGCTTAATGTACCTGAGCGGGTGAGGCAGAGGGGCAGGTGGTGGACAACGATAACACGCCCCACCAGCTGCCCCGCGTGCCCACCCTCGCCCCTCCTACTGGATGATGACCCCCATAGTGTGTGTATTTAAACCTAAATCTGCGCTTCGCCTGGCCCAGGATGTAAAAGGGTGCCCGATAAACTAGCACCAGGGCCACTTGGGGCAAATCTGAATCCAAACACATAACTGTTGGCTTCACCATCTGTCTGCTCACCTCACACTGTTAACCCTCACCTAGTACACAATGACACTAAAGACTGTTGACACGTATAGTGACCCAACCACGTCTATGCTGACCCTATCTTCTGTACGCTGACCTGACAACCTAAAGCCGGTACTTGACTGAACCGATTATGTGTGTACGGGGACGCCACACAGCAACCATCATGTACTGTGCTATATATACGACGGCTATCAAGTGTAGCCCCTCACCCACGTGTGTGGAGTAGGTGGCGTGAGTGGTGCTGGCTACTGACCCCCCCCCCTCTCCCACACGTGTCCACAACAGTAACCAGGTCAGCGAAGATGAGCCGATATACCACAACAAAACACATTTTAATTCCTATAAAAAAAACACACACTTAAATCTGTGTCAACGATTTACCACCACTACTACTACCACCACCACCACCACCACAAAGACAACCAAATTAACCACCACAGTTATCCCACCTTCCTGCTGAGGTTCATAAAGAAGACTTGTCAACACCCAACAGCCAGTCAGCCACTTCTGGGAATCATGAACCCGTATCATAACAATTAAATTGAAACAGTTTATTTAGTCAAAAGAACACAGATACAGAGTGGATAATAATAACAATATTAACATGGCTGAGCCAGTTGAGAACCTGAGCTCTCCTGTAGGCACCTGATATATACTGTACATTTATCTCAAGGAAGTATTATGTAACATTTAGTATCATCTGGAATAGTACAATAGCATGGTGGTAATAAGAACATCTCATATGTTACCACGGTTATCACTTCAATATTTATTATTTTTATTTATTTATTATTAATATTATTTTTTATTATAAGTATATACATAAATTACAGTGGAATTGAAAAACATAAGCATAATGGGGTAGCAGTACAACATGGGTTGTACAGTAATAAGGTTGAACAAGAGGACAGCTGTCAGGAGTATGTCTAGTTGGCAATTATGTTTATTGCAATGGTAATTTCCGAAAAAACGGTTTTGATGGTACAAAAAAATATTAATACTTAGACAAAAGATATTTTTTAAGAGATGATTTAAAGGAAAGAGGCGTAGTCTTTGCTGGGATGGGTGAGGGTAAGTTGTTCCACACCTTCACACCGTGATATTTTATGGAGGTCTGGGACTGAGAGGAGCGCATGGGGGTGGTCTTAGTAGCTCTGGGTTCCTTAAGTTGTATCTCTGATTATTCCAGAACTAGAAATAATTATTCCCCAAACGCCTTTCCTAGTTTTAATAAATAGTTGTACCCGAGACGACCATTACTGCCACACCGGGATGAGATACGCCACAATACCTTTAACTCTTTCCCCAGGTTAATGAACTCAGGAGTCACCCCCCCCCCAACCACCACAACAACAGTGTGTGTTTAGGGAGACACAGAACAAATTGTAGTGTTCCGTTAAGCCAAAAGAAACTACAATAACAATAATCATTAGTCTCGGCCAGCATAAAACCAACATCTGGACAGGACACCATACAGAACGTGGGCAACAGGGTCCGTCCACACACACCCACACGTCCTCCCTGCTACCCACACCCAACCCACGTCTACTCTGAAAATGTCACATATTCCCAGAATGTCTACTGTCAATTAATGATAATCTCACCTAACCAAACCAAAACAAACCTAAACAAACCAAACCTACATAAACCAAACCTACACAAACCTAACTAAACCAAACCTACCCAAACTAAACCTACCCAAACTAAACCTACCCAAACTAAACCTACACAAATCAAACCTAACCAAACATAACCTAACCTACCCAAACAAAACAAAACAAACCTAACCTAACCTAACCAAGGCTTCAGCACACCATTACTGGCTTAAGCCAAACCTAACTAAACCAAACCTACACAAACCAAACCTAACCAAACCTAACCTACACAAACCACCTAAACAAACCAAACTTACATAAACCAAACCTACACAAACCTAACTAAACCAAACCTACCCAAACTAAACCTACCCAAACCAAACCTAACCAAACCTACCCTACCCAAACCAAACCAAACCAAACCTAACCAAACCATATATGCAAAATGGGAATAAGACGGACTGTAATATTACCAAATGGCCGACCCTCAAAAAACACTCCAAGACGCTGCGTATATCTCAAGTTTGCGACGTTAAAAATAATGTCAAGTGCCTTTTTCAAGAGAGTATGACGGACCCTAAAATGACTTGGCCTTTTAAGTCATAAGATACTACGCAATAACTACCTAATTTGGGGGTGGGGTGGATGGTGTCGAGGCAGGGGGAGTGATGGGGGCAGGGGTGGTGATGATGGGAGCAGGAGTGGTGATGGGGGCGGGGGTGGTGATGGGGGCGGGGGATGTGGGGAGGTGTCTAAATGTGTGTGTGTAAGTCGGGTCTATTTACCGCTAATTAACCTGCGTGACGGATCAACAGCGAGGCACACTATATCCCGGAAGCTAAATATCAACAGTGACTCATCAACAATAACAACAAAAACAATAATAATAAATAATAATGAATAAACAATAAAATAATAACAACAACAATAATAACAATAAAAAACTAAACAATTAATAAAAACAATAATAATAATAATAACAATAAAGAGGGAGGCAGCGTCTTACCTCCCGCAGGCAGCAACGACCTACAGTCACATTATCATCCCTCACACTTACCTGTAGAGAGGAGAAACATACGTACATTACAACCCTGATACAACACACACACACACACACACACACACACACACACACAAGCAGATCATCTTAAAGCTATATGTTGTATAATTAATGACCTTTGACCCCTTTTGACCCTAACCAATAAGTGAACGTTCTAAATGCAGAGTAAAAACGTCTGAACTTGTTACTTTTATGCCACATACATACTTACACACATACCTTGTTACACACATATATATACACACAGAGTTACATTAACACAAACATACATACATACACACACATAACCGCCCCATAACAAGGCCCCATGAGGTTAAATAGACAAAACAATAAAATTCATCCATTTCGTTTAAAAGTACCATGATCTCAAACTGTTAGCACGGACAAAAATATATACTGTACACCTCCTTCCCAGCCGCGATCATGAGGCTAAAAAGTTATAATATAATAACAATAATCCGGTCCGCTCAACTTATCTCGTTCACACACACACACACACACACACACACACACACACACACACACACACTCCAAAAATACCACAACAGCGCTACAAACACAATACAGAGATCAATGAACACAAACCACTACACCCCACTATCTGTACCAATCCCCCCACCATCTGTACCAATCCCCCCACCATCTGTACCAATCCCCCATCACCTGTGCCAATCCCCCACCCATCGCATCCCCCCACCATCTGTACCAATCCCCATCACCTGTACCAATCCCCCACCATCTGTACCAATCCCCCACCATCTGTACCAATCCCCCATCACCTGTACCAATCCCCCATCACCTGTACCAATCCCCATCACCTGTACCTAATCCCCATCTGTACCAATCCCCCATCACCTGTACCAATCCCCCATCACCTGTACCAATTCCCCATCACCCTGTGCCAATCCCCCACCATCTGTACCAATCCCCCCACCATCTGTACCAATCCCCCATCACCTGTGCCAATCCCCATCACCTGTACCAATCCCCCCACTATGTACCAATCCCCCATCACCTGTACCAATCCCCATCACCTGTGTACCAATCCCCCATCACCTGTACCAATCCCCCACCACCTCTGAACATATCCTACCTCCCTAAATCTAACTTAATAATAGAGTTGAAACAATCTAGTAGCTGGTTCACCCCGTCTTAACTACACAACAGGGTGATTTGAGTTCCTCCTCCATGACCCCCAGAGACATTTAACAATCACTCGGACAAATGCGAGGTCATGAAATTTTTTATAATATTGACCCGAAGGCAAATGTTGATGGTTAAATATTTACAGTGCATTTTGTTTGAAGTGTTTATGGATATTTATTTAAAGGTGACTCGTTTATACAATGTTAAAAATTAAAACAAAATTAAACATAAGGTTATTTAACATCTAACCTTCCAGCGATAAAAGATAATGTAAGAGATAAAACAATTTGGGGATTAAATAATAATAATAATAATAATAATAATAATAATAATAATAATAATAATAATAATAATAATAATAATAATAATAATAAATAAATAAATAAAACTCAAGTCGGTAAAAGTTGCATCGTGCCCTTGACGTCATCAGCGGGGTGATCTGCTCGCAGTCCCTTTAAAAGACAACTCTCACCCCCCACACCACCTCTTAATGTTACCTCTTTCAAACCACTCAGGGTGAGGGAGGAGAGGAGGAGAGGTGTGGGGAGGGAGGGAGGATGGGAGTTAGGGAGAGAGGTGGGTGGGGAGTGAGAGAGAATTGGGTGGGGAGATGAAGAGTGGGTGGGGGAGAAATAGAGAGGTGTGGGAGTTGGTGAAAGGGGAGAGAGAGAGGAGGAGGTGAGTGAGAGATAGGGGGGGACAACAACAAAACTCCCTCAACACTCCCGTCCTTTACTACTGCCGGGGCGGAGTGTACTATCCAACAGGGGAGGTCGCCCAGGGCAGTTTCTCTCACTCTTAGTTGGTGTTGGTCTTGAGAGACTCATATACTCCCCACCTGGCCAGGCTTACCTGCCCAGGTATACCACACACTCTTGCTACTCTCAACAGTCTATTCAGGGGTCAAACTAATTGGGTATTATTATTGTGTGTAAAGAGGAGAAAAGAGGAGAGAGAAAGATAAGATAAAAGAGAGATTGCCTCATTATATATTATTAGTGGGAGTAAAGGCTGGGGCGGTGAAGGCCATCTCATCACCCAACAGATATGAAAAAGTAGCCACAGTCTCTCTCTCTCTCTCTCTCTCTCTCTCTCTCTCTCTCTCACACCAGAATTCCAAGACAATCATTCATTTGTTGCCAGATTGGGTCGGTCAAGTGGATATAAGCTCACTTCCTGTCCTAGGGTAGCTAGTTCGCAGCGCCCAGGTGGATCCCCCCCAACCCCCAATTCACCTGCCATTACAGTTAGGTGAAAAGGAGACAATCGTGTGCAGTGCTGGCCTAAATTACCTCTTTGTGTACCCAGAACAAGGCTAAGGTCTACAGTGTGCTATATCCGTACCGCCCCTAACAGCTGGTCTAAGGAACTCATTTCTCAATATATTTCAATCAGTCACTTTTGCGGGACCTTTAACCCATAGTATCTGTCAACTGAGCGTAACAAGCATAATGAGGCGTAAAAACTGCGACCATGAATGAAGATAATCAGGTGAGGAACAGGTGATAAAACGATCTTTGACGTAAGTAATTGAAAGCAAACGTAAATCGACGAGAAGAGTAGTAACTAAGTATAATTTCTAAGTGGCGAATTACTGTAAGTGAACATTTTGAAGAGGACGATGACGAACGCTCTCTTAAATCACTATTGCGTTTTAAAGTGTCCCCCCCCCCCTCTCCTCTCTTCTTAATCACACAAGCCCTTCAAGATCACACCCATCACCACCACCAACCTCATCCACCACCACCCACCACAACCATCAACCTCATCCACCATCACCCACCACAACCAACAACCCCATCCACCATCACCCACCACAACCATCAACCCCATCCACCATCACCCACCACCATCAACCCTCATCCACCATCACCCACCGCAACCATCAACCTCACCCACCATCAACCCATCCACAACCCATCAACCCCACCACCATCACCCACCACAACCATCAACCCCATCCACCATCACCCACCACAACCATCAACCTCATCCACCATCACCCACCACAACCATCAACCCCATCACCACATCACCCACCACAACCATCAACCCCATCCACCATCACCCACCACAAACCATCAACCCTCATCCACCATCACCCACCACAACCATCAACCCCATCCACCATCACCACCACAACCATCAACCTCATCCACCATCAACCCACCAATAAACCATCAACCCCATCCACCATCACCCACCACAACCATCAACCCCATCCACCATCACCACCACAACCATCAACCCCATCCACCCACAACCATCAACCTCATCCACCATCACCCACCACACACCATCAACCTCATCCACCACATCACCCACCACAACCATCAACCTCATTCCACCATCACCACCACCACCTCAACCTCCAACAGTCATCAGTGCCTCACAACACCAAACAACAAGAGACGGTAGAGGGGAGGAGAAGGGGGAGTGGAGAAGGGGTAGGAGAAGGTAGGGGGACGGGGGGGAGAAGAAGCATGGGTTCTCTCTCCAGCCTGGCCTGTGACACACAAACGAGTGACGCGCCCTGCTACCTACACCTCACGACACACACACACACACACGACCCTCAGAATGTACAAAAAAGAAGTCAATATTTACACAATCACAAAACAATGACCTTCCTCTTCTCACCATTTATAATTTACAAGACTCGCTGTAAGGTTACGGCCACACACACACACACACACACACACACACACACACACACACACACACATATATATGACCGTGATCTTCAAGGTTTCGAGGAACAGGTGTAAATAGGAAGGCGAGAGTTGGCGATGGAGAGGTGTTACTGGTGGGTAGGGGATGGGAAGGGAGTGGGAAGGGATGGGAAGGGAGTGGGAAGGGATGGGAAGGGATGGGAAGGGAGTGGGAAGGGGTGGAAGGGGGCAGGACGGAAGGCTCTTAGCGGGCTGCAGAGATAGGAGATAGGTAGAAGGTCATGTTTGGAGAAATGGGGGGAGGATTTGCCTGAGGTGGAGATAGGGTGTATGGAGGGCATTCATCCATACATACAGTGGGTGGGTGGGTGGGTGGGTGTCTCAGTATGGGTGTAGGGAGAAGGGTAGGGGGGGAATTGTTTACACCTAGGCCCACACTGTTTACACCCGCTGGACACTGTGTAACACCATCACACTGCTACTGGCGCCACCACCCAGTACCCACCTCGCCGTCACCACCTGCTCCGCTCCGCCCCGCCCCGCCGTCACCACCTGCTCCGCCCCGCCCCGTCGTCACCAGCCCCCGCAACACGCCTACTAACGATTTTTTCTCAAGAAATTTTGTAGAGAAAAATAAATAACCCCACCGCATCCTAACCTAACCCAACATGACCCTGACCTAACGTAACCGACCCTAACCAATCAGAAACCACCTTTAACCTACCTTACTTAACCAGCACCCCTCCCCCCCCACCACCCACATTTCATACAAAAGTTGGCTGATGCTTACACACACACACACACACACAGACGATAACCCCTTTTTCGAATTCGTGGTAAAGCACTAAAAAGTAAAAAAAGAAAGAGAGAGAGAGAGAGAGAGAGAGACCCAAACACTAACTAGTCTTCCCTTGCCACAAATTATTCAACCCAAAACTTTCTTTCTTCCTATTTTTTTTTCTTCTCAATCTGGATAATCTTAAGAATCCTCACTTCTTATTCTTGAATTATTATAAGACATGTAAGAATAGATGTTCTCGCCGGCTGAAACAAGTACCCGGGAGGTTCGCAAGATTTTCTCATAGTAGTGAATCCGGTAGTAGGTGGTGGTGGTGGTTGGTGTTGTTGGTGATGGTGGTTGGTATGGTGATTCTTATATTGATGGTGTTTAGGGGTCATGGCTGTAGATAGTTGTTGTTGTTGTGGTTAATTATATCAATAGTATTTTCCTGCCTAATTGTTGTTCTCTTTCATTTTCTCCATCCTTATCTCCTTCTCTACTTCTCCTCCCTCCATTATCTACCTACCTACCCACCCCTACTTCCTTGCCTAATTATCTCGCTTGTTAACATGTCTACCCTCCCACCTCTCTCTCCCTGACTACCTATATCCTCCCATCTGTTACCCCCCCCCTCCCCCTATCTACTTATTTTGCATTCCTTCCTTCCTTCCTTAACCTGTCTGTCTACCCTGCCTGCCCAACAACCTTCCTCCCTACCTGCCTGCCTACCGACCTTCCCAGCCTACCGGGCGTGTGGAGTAGAAGAACACAAGCCACACTCTGTCACTGCCTCACCTAACGGGCGGGAGGCGGGCTGGTTATTCAACACCCCCCGGCTTATTTCTGGACCCTTGACGCCCGCCTCTATTTCTATCAGGCCTCACCCACCCGCGCCATCCATCAGCGGGTTGACAGCGGGGTGCACATGAGACCCCTACTTGAGTCCCGGCCATCAAATTCAGATTTCAGATTCGTGTAATGGTCCCCCCCTCCCCACTCCTCTGCCTCACTTAGCTACCTGCATGGCTTAACACACAGGTACGGGCTCCCCAGGTAATGGTCGCCAAGTACACGTCTTTAATTGATTGATTGATTGATTGATTGATTGATTGATTGATTGATTGATTGGTTGATTGATTGATTGTGTGTGTGTGTGACCAATACATAACACTCGGCAACCGGGACGTCACACCAACGAGTCAGAAGCCGTGTGTGAGGAGGAGGAGGAGGAGGGTCTTCTTGAAATACGAAAACGAACCCCCCCAAAAAATCTGGAGAACCTAAATTAATGTCGGATCACCTGAAGAATCTCCACCCCAGCTTATATCACCCGATGATTAGTCACCCTAACACTATTTTCGGGGGGTTAGGTTAGGGTTTAATCAATAGGTGAAATAAAGACATGAATACTAATTTTAATGTAGGTTCTTTCCTGCTGGTCTGGTTCGTTTTCGTTGTTCAGGATGGCCCGAGTGAGGGAGGGCCAGGTGTGTGTGTGGGGGGGGTGGAGTGTGGGAGGGCCCAGGTGCTGTGCTGCCTCCTTCCTGGCCACACTGTCAACACCCGGGGGGAGGGGGGCGCCACACACACCAACGTAAACACCAAACAACGCTGGCGGTGACAACAAACGCTCCATAGTCAAGATCCACTCAATGGACCGAATAACGTATCAATCTACTGCTTCGGGTTCACGAGTCTGAATCTCTCGGGGTTCGTGGTTCAGAAGGAGAGAGGCGGGGGAAAATAATGAAACATAACGAACCATTATTAGGCCACTGTTTATCACCGTCTATAAATATGTAAACAAAAGACGATCGTGTAACGTGTAAGTCATAAGGTTTATAGTATTATGTCACGCATTAACCCTCTCACCTTGTGGTCGTAACCTGAACACTACGCCTACTACACCCCTACAGTCCACCTAGCCCCCTGTCCTGTTCCTCTACCCTACTCCCTTCACCTACCTACCTCTGTCCCTTCAATTACTTCCCCTTTCCCTTCCCTTTACCCACCTACCTTCACTTACCTATCTCACTCTCCCTTCCCTTCAACTACATGCCCTCTCACCCCTCCCTTTATCTACCCCTACCCTCACCCCCCCGGCACCACTACTACTACTACTACTACCGGGCCTACATCACCCAGTTCCTCACATCTGCCGCCCTCTATCTAGCTGGCTGGCGTCCAACCCTCATTAACCAGACTCGGCTACTGGTGCTAACACTTACCACCTCCGCTGATAAACACAACCACAAAATCTCTATTCACTCGACACCTATGAAGCGGTTTCTGTTTTAAGATAGATGACGTCTTCTGAGGAGCTAAGGACTTGAGAGGGGGGGGGAGGAGGAGGAGCTATTTTTGGCCATCCTAATACACGTCTTACCGAAAACATCCTATAATTAAGGAACCGGTTTTGCCAAGTGTAAGTTAAAGGGAGGTATAAAACCGGTCCCTTTTTTTATGTGTTTTCTGTAGTTTAAACTAAAGACTTATGCATGGTGTTGACTGAGTGACCCTGGCTGTTGGTCCACCTAACTCAAAACACGAAAATAAACACTAAAAGAAGTTGATTGAAAATATATAACATGTTGTGGTCTATTTGTCTAACTGTGTCTCTATTACACACCAGCGTCCATAAGTTCATTTTCATTGTTAAGCAATTTGTGTAAAATACTGCATATCGAGCATTAGAAACGTAAGTTTTTGTGTGCATACGAACATCTGTGTGTATATGTACGTAGAAGCTGCCCCCCCCCCACCTACCTAACGTCGCCGCCAACACGCTCCACAACAGTAAATTAATGTCTTCATGATCGACAATAGCCTTAATAAACCTTGCTGGGATACTGACTATGTACAACACACAAACGTCTGATGATTCACATACATCATATAAATCACTGGATCTCCTCTGATGGCCACTAAGGTCTCTACCATTAACACCCACAATTTCACTCTTATGGGGCAGTCTTGACAAAACAGATTTTTCAGCAACATTCCCAATAAACAAAATCACTGTTGCAGACTAACTTCTCAGCCCACCAGAGAGAGAGAGAGAGAGAGAGAGAGAGAGAGAGAGAGAGAGAGACCACCGTTACCCCAGCTGACCTCACACCCAGGAACACACTCGCCCGCCTCACCACGTTAAGTCAAGTTGTAAAGAACCATCATCTGCTCTTTATACCTTTTATTAACCCCCACTTATGTTGCGTGTTGGGGACGGTCCTGTGCTTCTCTCTCGTGTTATCCCCACCTCTCTCATATCCACCCACGACCAATCTCTCCTATCTTATTCTTCCTCTCCTCCTCTTCCTCTTCTGTATAGCCTCCGTTTACTCATTATAAACTCATCGTACAGCTGTTTAGGAGCATCAATACCAAGGCTCGAGTCTCATACTTCCTCTCTAACACCACAATCACTCCTATGTACAGCCAACTACTGAAATCCATTCGCCTCATCCCCTGAACCATGAACCCAGAGATTCAAACTCATGAACCCAACCGAAGCAACAGACTGATACATGCTTTGGATTCACAAGTCATGAGTTTTGGGGTTCGCGGTTCAGTGGGAGAAGCGAACGGATGGACATTTAGTAGTTGAATGTATACACCAGCTTCCAGATACTGTACTGTAAGCTATCTCTAGTCTCTACGTATTATCCTCCACAAACATCAAATTTTCTACGATACTTAAAAACAAAACAAAATAAAATCCCATTAAAAAAAAACTTGCATCGGAGTCTTTTAGTTCAAAAATAAAATCCCAGTCATTGATATACTGTACACTTCACAGGAAAGGTGTCGAGATTATACTGTACATGCACACGTAGCCCATCTTGTTAAAAAAAATAATAATAATAATAAATAAATAAAACAATAAATTAATAACACATTCGATAGTGAAAATGGTAAATAAAAACAACCATCTATCCATCCATCCACTCACTCACTCAGCTGTTCGTCCATCCATCCAACCATCACCCATCCATCCACCCACTCGGTTGTCTATCCATCCATTCACCCATCAAATCATCCAACCATCATCCATCCATTTAATCAAACTAACCATCCATATCCATCCAGGTGGTGAATAAGTGACCTACATAACATAATTAATACACACTGTGGCCCACAACCTTCATCCATCTCTCGGGCCAAGATCATCAAAGACCCCGTTATGGTGATGAATTATATCTGAGGTTAAGAGGTGACAAGTGTGTGTGTGTGTGTGTGTGTGTGTGTTCTTGACTCCGGCACTCCTAAATCACTGCAGAAAAAGGTGTGGCGGGGGGTTCACCAGCTCAAGGCTAATGTTTTATCATTAACAGCTTTACCACACCTGTCTGTATTGAGGGATTATATACAATTTAATGTCATAACCTAATTAATTTTAAGCAATTTTGCCTCTAATTACACAATTCTGTAATGGGGTGCCAAGGCCTAGTGGACACAGGACTCAAAATACTGTCCTAAGGGCCACTGGTTCAAGCTCAGGATAGCCTACACTCCAGTCTATCCAGTGGTGAATGGGTACAGGTATTTAACTTTATATTTAGAGAAGTGAAGGCAGTCTGTTATGTACAGTCGGGGTCAAAAGTTTTCTACTGCCCAAAATAGAGCAGCATCGACCACAAATGAGAGACAAGTCAGTTCGGAGGCTCATTCACGTGACTATTTTACGACGTATAGCGAACTTTTGTCCGTGACTGTACATTGTAATAAGAGATTTACTAATGCTTGTACTGTACCTCATTCTTGAGAAAAAACATAATTTGTCTTCATATTAATCTTCCCTCATAATAAAGACTTAATAACGACATTTAACTGGCACACTTCTATCGTGATTAAAAAACGGTGTACCAATAACTAAGCTTCAATTATAAAGGATAGACCTCTGTAACTAGGTGTGTTCTCTCACCCTTATATAACGACTTAAATTATGTGGAGCTGTGAGGGAGTTAGAATGTTGGTCTCTGGTTTGTGTTGAGGGTGTTCTTTATGAGCCAGCTGCCAGACAAATAAACACACACACGCACACACGCGCGCGCACACACACGCACGCACGCACGCACGCACGCACGCGCGCGCACACACACACACACACACACACACACACACACACACACGCGCGCACACACACACACACACACACACACACACTCTCAGTTGACGTCTGGCCAGGTTCGTGTTGTTCTATAAACTAAACTTCCATATATCTGTTAAAACAAATTTGACCGTGATCTAAGGTACGTTCTCAACTCACTCACTCACCAGTACTCCCTTCAGAGTCGCAGAACTGTAGTATATTTTAACCAATTACAGGATTAAATTACTGACCTAACCTAACCTGCTAACTTAAACAGAAGTAAACTAACCTAAATTAAGCTAACCTAACCTAAGCTAAAGTAACCTTAACTAACCAAACCTAAGCTAAAGTAACCTTAACTAACCTAACCTAAGCTAAAGTAACCTTAACTAACCTAACCTAAACTAAATTGACCTAAAATAAACTACACTACAGACTCATTCATCCTCCATGGGGTCACCAAACCCCCTCAAGACTAAGCATAAAACCTCGACGTAACAAGATAAGGTCTCCTGGTTACCACAGCCTTAATCGTGGGAAGGCCAGGCTGTCTCCACCCTTAATTCCCCCTCACTGGACCCACAAACATGATGCCCAGAACAGGACTCATCATTTCTGGTGTTCTAGAATCGTGCTTGACGGAATGTGAATGGGATGGTTAGGTGCACGTATCATTCAGCTCCACCTGTAGGACCCCGTATGAACCACTTGTATGTCTCTTGAGTTAGGACCATCTGTATGTCTCTTGAGTTAGGACCATCTGTGTGTCTCTTGAGTTAGGACCATCTGTATGTCTCTTGAGTTAGGACCACCTGTATGTCTCTTGAGTTAGGACCATCTGTATGTCTCTTGAGTTAGGACCATCTGTATGTCTCTTGAGTTAGGACCACCTGTATGTGTCTCTTGAGTTAGGACCATCTGTATGTCTCTTGAGTTAGGACCATCTGTATGTCTCTTGAGTTAGGACTGTATGTCTCTTGAGTTAGGACCATCTGTATGTCTCTTGAGTTAGGACCATCTGTATGTCTCTTGAGTTAGGACCATCTGTATGTCTCTTGAGTTAGGACCATCTGTGTCTCTTGAGTTAGGACCATCTGTATGTCTCTTGAGTTAGGACCATCTGTATGTCTCTTGAGTTAGGACCATCTGTATGTCTCTTGAGTTAGGACCACCTGTATGTCTCTTGAGTTAGGACCATCTGTATGTCTCTTGAGTTAGGACCATCTGTATGTCTCTTGAGTTAGGACCATCTGTATGTCTCTTGAGTTAGGACCATCTGTATGTCTCTTGAGTGGTAATGGTGGTAAGACAGGGATCACTAACCAGGTCTGTAGGTCAACACAAGTCACGCCACACTGACACTTAACAACAATTTCTCTATTTCTGTCTGTCTCTCTCTCTCCCTTCCACTCGACCATCACATACACAAACTCGCCCCCCTTATGATTACGGACACCACAACTCTCTCATATTTTAATCCTTTCCACTCCCCAATTATCACAAAAAATCCAAAATACGGTACCTGGTCGTTTTACCTGTCAACGTAATTAAACTACTTCTATATACACCTGAATGTGATGCTTTTACTCAAGACACCACTGTAACCATATATCTAAACTTGTAACTGTATTTAAGTATAATGACTGTCTAACCATATATCTAAACTAGTAACTGTATTTAAGTATAATGACTGTCTAACCATATATCTAAACTAGTAACTGTATTTAAGTATAATGACTGTCTAACCATATATCTAAACTAGTAACTGTATTTAAGTATAATGACTGTCTAACCATATATCTAAACTAGTAACTGTATTTAAGTATAATGACTGTCTAACCATATATCTAAACTAGTAACTGTATTTAAGTATAATGACTGTCTAACCATATATCTAAACTAGTAACTGTATTTAAGTATAATGACTGTCTAACCATATATCTAAACTAGTAACTGTATTTAAGTATAATGACTGTCTGTCTGTTTGTTTGGGTCTTTTATGGTGCCATTATCACGTGGACGCATACTGGCAAGTGTCTGGTATTAGAGGTGTTGTCATAAACGCCAGGGATAATCTATTCTAGGAATGTGACACCTACAAAGAGGCACAGAAGCCACCGCTGCGCTGAGTCACTGAGCCGCCACCTCAAGTAGCTGTGACCTAACTCTCACGAAGGTGTGATTATTAAAATGTGTTTATGTATGTATGACAAGACAAACTGATGGAAGCACACACACACACAAACTGTCCTCCATTGCAAACAAACACACACACTTAGTCATAAGCGTAATGAGTCAACCTCATCTGAACCAGCCGAGATTAAACAGGGGAAACCCCGTGACCAAGCCATCTGCTGCTAACACTGCCCCTCCCCACTAATCCTTCCTACCCCCTACTTCCTCTTCCACACTATTCGTCCTTCCCCTACTTCCTCATCTATTCTTCCTCCCTTACATCTCCTCACCCCACCGTTCCTTGCCTCCCCATACCCCAACTTTGTTCCCCTGCCAATAACACCTCACTACCTCTCATCCCATCCCAGACTCGGCCCACCACCATCAGGATCACCCGGACACCACCTGCACCGCCACCACCTGACAGTGAACCCACCAAGTGTCACCACAGCTGGCACCCTGTCAAGCGCTGAGAGAGAGAGAGAGAGAGAGAGACAGAGACAGAGAGAGAGACAGAGACAGAGAGAGACAGAGAGAGAGAGAGAGAGACAGAGACAGAGACAGAGACAGAGACAGAGAAAGAGAGAGAGAGAGACGCAAAAAGCATACACTGATAGCATATAGCTTTTTGGGAGGATGTGGGGGTGGCCTTAACCTCCTCCTCCTCCTCCATCATCATCTAAGATCTCTCCACTACCATCTGTATTCTCTACCACCACCACCACCTGTATCACACCTACACCACCACCTGTATCACACCTACACCTATACTATGTTCACTGATTATATCACTTAACTATTCACCAGTAAGAGGGAGAAGAGAAAAAAGATTCAGATTCAGGTTCAAATTCAGGTTCAGGTTCATCACTTTTCAGAAGGTGGCAAAGGTGGAGGAAACAAAAACAAAATTAACATGGTTTTTTGGGGGCTGAGTTCATCATCCCTCCCTTTGATGATGATGATGATGATGGTGATGTAAAAAGGGAGAGAGAGGGGGAGAAGAGAAGAGAGAGAAGGAAATGACAAAAACTTACATGTGTGGACTTTATTTTTACTGATTTCTATGGTGGGATGAGTGTATTACCCTTGTGAAGATTTTTTTTCTCTCTCTCTCTCTCTCTCTCTCTCTCTCTCCTCTACTTTCCTTCCCCCCCCCCCTTCTCACTCTCTCACTAAAACACCTGTGTCAGTGCCTACACAAGTCACCACCACTGCCAGTCTACTGCCAACACCACTACCCACACAAACCCGCCTACCTACACCACCTGATTTCGCCGCCCCCGACCCCCTCAAAGCGCTAACAGATGGATGAAGAAGTATATTTAGTCAGGAGAAAAAGCACCCTTTAAATAGCTATTATCCGCACACCACCTGCCCCCCCAGCAACAGCAGGCAACAACACGAGATAGCACTAGCAGCATGATGTAACGGCACCCACAGCTTGGAACAGCAGCAGCAACAACAACAGACACACAATAAGGAACATTTAGTACAGCAACATCAAGGTTAACAACAGCAACAACAACAGATAAACAATAAGGAACATTTAGTAGAGCAACATCAAGGTTAACAGCAGCAACAACGAGGTTAACAGCAAGTGAATGCAGCGCCAGTAGACATCATTAAGTACTATCACTGCAGCAAAGAACAGCAGAATAACCTGCATACATCAGGCACTGGCAGCAGCCGAGCCCTCACTGCATGCCTAAACAATAAAAATTAACAGCCCACAACTGCAGCACCAGCATGCAGCATGATACAGTGCATTTACAGCAGCAGCAATCACCACCACCTGCCCTAGCAACAGCAAACAACAACACAGGATAGCAACATCACAATAAAGGATGAAACACCACAATGGAAACAGAACAACAACCACATACACCATCATCAGCACCACCACCAAGGCAGGGGAGGCGTCAGTTTGTTTACCATTGAATCAGCTGGTGAGGAGCACGTGGTCCCCCGCCGGCTACACCAACACAGACATGACAGCCCATGTCGTAATTAATATCTCTCACAACATAGAAGGAATAACATTTACCTGCATTACCTTCTCTAATCCTTCCTGCTATTTTTTTTCATTTGTTATTATTTCTATTATGTAGTTAAAAAATTTTCATACGAGAACATTATAGTGTCACCAATCCTAAGAGTGTAGTTGGACGCCATTTAATTCAGTACAATAACAACATTTATTGTCTTTGAGCCAACTGTTAACTATAAGGTGTGCATGACCACTGCTCGCGAATAAATATTTAGAGGTGCATAAAGGATCAGCCAAAATTGGACTGCTTCCAAGTGACGTTCCCTCACAATATTATACCCCAAATTGGTAACCTCACACGGATTTGTACACAAAACCTCAGTTACCAATCCTATCACACCATCATGACTGCCGTGAGTGGTAATAATAATAATCACTCAGCCAGCTTGGCCAAAATCCCAATAATGATCTTTGAGTGACCCCCAGTTAAAACACATGGACATATTTAACTGGCAATGATGCTGATGTCTGCCAAGTTTGAAATTAATCCACATAATTTTGTAAGACTATTTATGTTGATATGTTTTGGGTATACACCAACATTACACACATGCCAGAATATAAGAATGCAGGGAGAATTTTTTTTCCCCCCCTGTGACTTTTTCCGTTCATTGAAAACAAAACCCTTGGTTGACACTGGCCGAGGGGTAATGGTTGACACTGGCCGAGGGGTAATGGTTGACACTGGCCGAGGGGTAATGGTTGACACTGGCCGAGGGGTAATGGTTGACACTGGCCTAGGGGTAATGGTTGACACTGGCCTAGGGGTAATGGTTGACACTGGCCGAGGGGTAATGGTTGACACTGGCCGAGGGGTAATGGTTGACACTGGCCGAGGGTAATGGTTGACACTGGCCGAGGGTAATGGTTGACACTGGCCACTGGCCGGGGTAATGGTTGACACTGGCCGAGGGTAATGGTTGACACTGGCCTATACTGGGGTTGACACTGGCATGGTTGACACTGAGGGGTAATGGTTGACACTGGCGTGGTCACTAGCCGAGGGTAATGGTTGACACTGGCCGAGGGTAATGACACCGGCCGAGGGGTAATGGTTGACACTGGCCGGGGTAATGGTTGACACTGGCCGAGGGGTAATGGTTGACACTGGCCGAGGGTAATGGTTGACACTGGCCGAGGGTGAGGCTTGGTTGGCACTGGCCGAGGGGGTTGACACCGGCTGACTAGGTTGACACTAGGGCACTGGCCGAGAATGGTTGACACTGGCCTACACTGGCCGAGGGTACACTGGCCGAATGGGGGCCGAGGGTAATGGTTGACACTGGCCGAGGGGTAATGTGTTGACACTGGCCGAGGGGTAATTGGTTGACACTGGCCGAGGGGTAATGGTTGACACTGGCCGAGGGGTAATGGTTGACACTGGCCGAGGGGTAATGGTTGACACTGGCCGAGGGGTAATGGTTGACACTGGCCGAGGGGTAATGGTTGACACTGGCCAAGGGGATATCAGTAATTTGACTACTGTACTTTCTAGCATAATTAGCTCACACGATAAGACAGGTACGTAGATGGTCGAAGGAAGATAACGCGTTAGACAACTACTTAACGTGAAATTATAACACCTTATGTAACTTGGTAATGCTGTCAACCTTTCATCCTCCGACAAGAACCGAACATTATCACGACATTATTTTATATCATAGATTAAAAAAAAAGCTGAAAGAAATCCCAACAATTCTTCCCCTGTTAACATCACCCAGCAATGTACTTACATTATAAAACCAACTCCACAAGAAAATACAACATATGAAACAACATCTCCCCCCCCCACACACACACACATGAACCGCAACAATATAAGTTATTGTACTACACATCAAAGCAGAGATATTGTCAGTGATGATCTCAGCTCTCCGGCACACACAAACACAAACACACGTGCACCACGACCAACGCTCCACCAAACATTGTACACATTTTCTATAACTCCCAGCAAATTAGAGTTCCGGGTTCATGTTGATCTTCCCAGAAATCTACCTTACATTTTTGGGGGGAGGGTTAACTGTTTCTCTGTGATATTTATACCTTAATCTGGACCCTCACACTCTCTCTCTTTACTGTGTTTATGTTTTAATTAGGATCATTATTTAGCGAGCTTCTGAAAATGGTGTTAAAATGTTCCTTTCTAATGTTAATGATCTCGTGTGTGTGTGTGTGTGTGTGTGTGTGTGTGTGTGTGTGTGTGTGTGTTTTACAAAATCGTTCACAGGAGTGTACACCCTAAACCTTAAAACATACAAACACAGGTGTATAAAAAATATTTTTCCTTAAGCCCAACAACATATGACAGATGACTCGGTAGGGAACAAACACGAGATGTGAGGTGACCTTCACACTACCCTTGTCTACGCAGCACTCGCTGACGACCCCAGCAGCTAGGGACTCCTCATCCCCCTCTTAAAACACACACACACACACAAAACACAACAAACAGAAAACCAAATGTACATACAGAACATTATTAATCCATAAAACGATCTTAAACACACATTACTGTCTCACCTACAAACACAACCCTCCCACATGTTTTATCACCATAAACATACTGTACACCCTTTATACACAAGACTCCTATAGCACCCATAAACATTACCTCCTGCACAAACACAACCCTTCCAACCCTTATACACAAACACTACCATACATAATAAACAAACAAGGGCACATGATACACAAGCCCTTCCCTTCAACACCAGAGAGAGTTAATCTAGGCGCTTACCCACACGATGACACAATGATTCTGGACAGCCTTGACTCTTGACCTTAAAAACCAAGCAAAAATGACATCAAACGGTGGTGTAAAAAAAAAAAACTCACTCACCCGACCAGGATCCAGCCCACATAATTAGCCTTGTACACTCATATCCATCTTAATTACACAGCAACTCATCCAGTACCAAGATCAAACCTAGAGCCACAGCCAAGTCATTAGTGTCAAAGTACATACAGGAGCGAGCATTAAAAACCTTCATACTGACATACCTACACATGTCCCACCCCAGAGTATCTAATGTGCAAAATTTTAATCCATCAGTGGGTATTAACATCCATCAGTCCATCCAAAGAACCAAAATTGTCAGTCTTTATTGAGGTAGTTTTTTCCTGCCTGTGTGTTTGGAGTGTATATACCAGATGAGTCAGTTCTTAACATACCATCCATCACACTGACTAACATACAACTCTCGTCCTACCTCCTCCTTGACAGTAAATCCCATCCATCTGCATATAGCTAGTGTGACATTTTTCACCTACAAGATGCTTTTACTCTCTTCACACACACACAAACTCACCAGTCTAACCTCCACCCACACAAAGCCAACAAAGAACTTTTACCTACATTCACTCAACTGCCCTTACAACTCACTTAGCCACCTACCTGTGCACCACCCATCTACCCACTTTTATGATGCCCTCCTCACCCACCTACACACAACTAACACACTACTGCACACACACACACACACACACACACACCTGCAACACACATTACAATGCCTTCCACCTCACACAAACTTGGGCCACAGCTGAAACTTTGGCTTGGGTGTGGTTGCTTATAAATGGCTGCGAGAAATCTAGAGACAGAGGTTAAGAAGCAGTATAATCTATTTATGTCATCAAACATTCTTCACGAGTAGCTGATGGCTAAATTTGTTCAACATCAAGAGGTCTGTCTCATCCATTTGTGTTCTCCCCCCCCCCCCTCCTAACTAAAATTTCTAAAAATATCTGCCTTAAAAAGTACAGTCGAAGAGAAAGGGAGCATCTTCTTATGACTGCAGCTTAAGATTTTGAGTAAATAAACTGAATTTGATAATATTGGATTTTCAAAGCTGAAGTGGGAAAAAAAGTGAGAAGATAAAGTAAGATAATAATTATTTTTTTTATTGAAGTAGCATAAGAGAACATAGGTGTACATGAAGTTAAATGAAGAGTTCAAGACATCATGAGCAAAGAGGTGGGCTAAAATGAGTTAACAGGAGTCAACACAAAAGTTCTTATAACTTCTTACTATACAATGGTTTTTTGAGATGCGCAAAGGTAGAGGTTAAGGAGATACATCCCAAATCCACTCTATCCCTTTCACTACAGGGATGCCACCTTTAACCACCTCAATGCTAACCTAGCCTAGCCTAGCTTAACCTAACCTACACTAGCCTAGCTTAACCTAACCTACACTAACCTAGCTTAACCTAACCTACACTAGATTAGCTTAACCAAACAAATTTCCCTAGGTAGCATTAGGCTGGTTAATATCTTATTTGGCTACCACGAGATGAATGTATTCAGCTCAGAGTCGACCCCGTACACAAGGCGTCAATAATGTGGCAAACATAAAACTACACAAATTAAAAAAAAAAATACAATAAAATATAATAATAATAATACAACAACTCATTCTTGTAAGCCCCTTCTTATTTCAGTACAGGGAGGGAACGGAACAGTATCCAATTGTCCCGTCTGTGATATTTATTGTTGAGGTGTCTTGCCTGATGTGCTCACCTATGGTCCCTCTTCCCTTATAAGACCCCAAGATACCCATCCAGTTTACCAATATCAACAACCACCACATTTTCTAGATACAAATATAAAAGTTAAGAGGTTGATATAACAGCTGTAGTGACGACTCGAGTATCAGTAGCAGGTAACGTGTTCTCTCATACACAATACATAAAGCACAACATATTTGACGACAACATATAAAAGCTCATTGACAAGACAACAGTGAATCTACCGAAGCCTGATGTTTATACTGTACGTTAACAGAAGCTCTGAAATAATTCCCCAAAATAATTTCCATATCCCTCTCATAAACATACATTACATGCCAAATATAAACACCACTACAAAGAACACACAACATAACAAAAAAGACAGAAGATAAAAAAGATAAATCACTGACTGTCTGCTACATAAAAGCGTACAAACAGAAAAAAACCAGAATGAGAATAAGCAGAAGCAAGAGCAGCGTACTCACCGGCTTCTCTTCTTCCTCTTCCTCTTCGCTCCCTTCATCCGCCTGCTGCTGTTGTTCTGCCGAGCGCTGAGCTCTTTTCTCAGGGTCTATATCCTAAGATTCGAGACGTAAGCATATATTTAAAACCAAATCAGAAAAAAAAGAAAAAAAGAAATATAAAAAGCAACTACCTTCCAAATCATTGAAAATATAAAAAGAAAACAAAATCAACCTCCCAAAGCAAACTGAGTCTTGTGCTGTACTTACATCTATATTAACCTGAACCCGACCCGTAGAACGTCTCTTAGGCTTTTTCCGTCTCTGTATTGCCGCTTGTGTGCCTTCCCTCGTTTGTGAGTTCCGCTCGCTCTCCTTGTCTTCATCTGCAGTGTGAGAGAGATGGTTCATAGCGTAAATACATTGTAGATTCCAACTTGATACTCCACAAACACTGTCAAAATGGCAGTCTATATCCAGTCTCTACTTCAAAAAGATAGCAGGGAGAGGAGGAAGAGAGGAGAGACAAAACGTAAGGAAGAGGGTAAATAAGGGGTAAGAATAAGAGAAGAAGGAGGAGGAGGAGGAAGAAGAGGAGGGGGAAGAGAGAGGAGGAGAAAGAAGAGGAGGGGGAAGAGAGAGGAGGAGGAAGAAGAGGAGTGGGAAAAGAGAGGAATTACAGTACCCTGATCACTCTAAACCACAACTTACCGGCTTTCTCCTCTGTATTCTTTCTCCTCAGCTGGACAGTGACTGTTTCAGTATCGTTCTCCACTTCAGCTTTGTCTTTTGATCGCACATTCTCTAGGGAGAACTGTAAGGCAATGGCTCATCTTATAATTCAACTGTATAATACCATTTCATCCTATAATATAACCTACAGTAAATATCCTATCTATCTGTTGATTTTAAACCTGACAGTAAACACAGAAGTTCAATTAGATTTATGTTTTTCTTGACATTTCATAATTTTCATTCTATTCACACCTTTTATACTTTCTTGTAATTTCCCCTTCTCATTATTCCTGTTTCAGGCAGGAATTTGCCGATGTTATTTATTCCCATTAAAGGTCAAGTTAAAAAATTAGGTAATCTTCACATATTCCATAGTAAAATTTATATTATTTTATGAGGTGTTATTTGGTCTTTGTTAGTAGATGGTAAAAAAAATGGTCAAGTATGTTTGGCCATAAAAAAATACAAGGATTTCTGTACTTCCACCAAGAATAAAAAAAGTTACGCACTTAAAATATTAAAACTTTGGATGTTAATACAGTACTTAATTTCATACATACACTATCAACTTACCCTATTCTTATCAGCATCATCCACCTTCAACCTCCAAGATGGGCGCCGTTCCTCTTCATCTGCTTTGGTGGGTGACTCAGGCTTTGGCTTGGATGATGGTGAGGATGGGGTGGTTGTGGATGATCCTTGTGGGGTGGAGGTGGGCACAGTTGATGCAGATGAAGTTTCCTTGGGCTCTGGACTAGATGTCTGTGGCAAAAAAGGATATAACATTTGCTGCATCAGTCTAATCTAGGGGAAAAAAAACCTGACTGATTCAATGTATATAACAAAGTACTGTAGTGATATTTTATTTAACCACTGTAGATTTCTTTACGCTTTACTCTTACTTAATAACTTCTAATTTTCAATAATTCTTTTTCCTAAGAATGTGGAGTTGCAAAATAAATGTAGGAAAGAAATGACAGTGCAAGAAAAAGGCAATATCATTACTGTACTTTACCTATGGCCAGTCAGGCTTCTATAAATGCCTGAAGGAAGCCCGAGAATGTGCCAGGCTTCTATAAGTGCCTGAAGGAAGCCCGAGAATTTCTACACTATCTCTAATTTCAGTTAACCACATCCATCAGCATTACTTAAAAAAATAAATAAATCAATGTTGCTGAGATCCCAACAATAAGTAAATATTAGGAATTTTTCAAAGTGCAAAAAATTCTTCAAAAATATCCAACTATGCAAAACTTATCAACCATACAATTGCAAGAAAGGCCATCATCTTTCCTTTAGTAAATCATACATCCTCCTCTGTCACTTTCCTATTCTTCAACAACACTCTCTGACAATACATCTTCTAGTATTTTATCATCACAGTTGGTCAGGATTGTTTATGCTAAGAAATTTACCTCTTTTGTTATTTGAAACTACTCGATGACACATTCAGACTGACTGCTATGAGGAGCTACAGCAGTTATAGAGAGAACAGAGCATTGTTATTTTGTCCACAAACTTGACTTCTACATAAAAAAGTACAGCCAGCTAACTACAGTATTTGAGTTTAACTACTTGTTGAATAGAATCATTCAGCGTTAGTCATATAAAATACCAAGATTGGCGTCCCCAAAGTGAAGGGGTTGACTATTACTTACAGACACCTGCTGCTGCTTATTCTTCATGAACTGCTCGGCAGATTTGATATCCTCGAGGGTGACCCCCTGCGTAGATCTCCGGGTTGACCGTACCATCTTGGCGTGGGCTTTTCTCTGGGTTTCACTCTCCTCATCACGGCTCGGCGGCACAAACGACCTAGATGAATGCACCAGGCTACACATCAGGTTACACAGCGTTCCCACCGCCCAATGTGACGCCGAAGTCAAACACAACACAGACTCAGCCTTTGCCATTACATATTGTATTAAATATAAGTAATTGCTTTAGTTAACTATATTTTAACAAATATTATTCAATGTTACTACTATGCAGTAAAAAATACCAATTCCAGTAAATTAAGCAAAAAAACTTCAAATTCATTCTAGCTAAAAAAAAATAAAAAAATAAAAGGGATTCATTATCAACTACTGTACAGTATATTTACTGAAGACAGCATTTAAAGTGTCCAAAAAGTCTGTGCAGTGATTGACCTGTTTTGTTAGCACACACAAGGCATCAACCACCAACGACGAGCAAGTGAGGAACATCGACTTAGTTTACTCAAGTACATACATCAATTGCCATCTATGGGGAATATACACCTTTGTTTATTTTCACAATGTTTAAGATTTCCTCTGGAGAAAACAGCAGGGCTAATCTGAAGATATTTGGGCATACAAATCCACAATAATCTTTCTGAAGCTGTAGAGCATTTTCTGCAGAGCCTTCTTTGGGTAAACAGTTGTAAAGGTAATACAAAACAATACATCCCCTTCAACCTATTGAAAAGATCCCATAAAGGTAGTGAGGGCAGGTCAGGTAAGGTTACACAATCAAGTTTTTAAGAATTAAGCTTTTAAGTAGAATTAACAGAAGCTATTAGCATTAATGATACAGCAAAGTTAACTGTTCAATTTAAATGCCATTCTCAAGAGTCAAGAAATGAAAGCCTTTCAAAATGGAGTCCAGTTACATAACAGATCAAGAAATAATATCTGGCAATAAAATCCAAAGAAATTTATTAAAGCCACAGATATAATATATATATAATTTTTTTTTAATTCATATACATGTACCAAAAAATATCAACAAGCAAACATTTTCATTCATAAAATTTTATTATAAAACACCAGAAAAATGTATAATTTCTATTTATTGTAAAAATAGTGTGTGTCAAAACTTCAGCTCTAAAAAAAATGCTGTTGAAAGATGAAGAATAGAAAAGAACATGCCTTTGGATCAACAAAAAGCTCTATCCTACAGTCTTACCTAAATACTATACAGTACTTTCATTGGTGGCAAGTATCTGTTAAAGCGACTTGGTTAAAGAGGCACATCAAACAAATATCATGCCAGTTAGTTGAACAATCAGATAAAAAATCAGTGAAATAAATGAAAGAGCAGTCATTCTCATGGTTGGCAGGCGTACGCACTTGAAGAAATTCTTTATGACACTGCCCGGACTCATTTTGGACGGCGTGGGGGGCTGTGCTGAGGAGGGGGTCTGAGGCGGTGGTGGTGTAGACGGTGTGGGGGACGTAGGGGGTGTTTGAGGTGTTACAGTAACAATGGGAAGGGAGGTTGTTGCTGTGGGGGAAGGAAGGTGCTGCTGGTTAGGTTGTTTAGGGGGGATGGAAAGGGTTGGTGCAGTCTTAGGTGGTGGAGGGAGGGCAGTCAGCCCCCCGTTGGTCGTGAGTGTGGTCACGTTGCTGCAAGAGATGATGTTCCTTGAGAACACCTCACAACTATTCAACACGCATTCCTCTTTATCAATAAATCTTACAATTAACTAAGAGTTTAGCTATTTTCCTAACATACTTAAAAAGAATTTAGAATGGTAACCAATGGACTAATTACTTCTCAACTGTTTAATATTGCCATTCTGTGCTATTAGTTCAGTATAGAGTGTATCTGTGGGAAGTAAAACTTGATCACTATTTACACCAACACAAATACAGTATCTCTATCATTTTTTTTTTCTGTAGCAATCAATACTTAGGTGTGGGATATGACTCCTTAACAGTCGTGTGTTTCTCGACCAACACGAAATACCTACAGTAATAGAATTATTGCCTTTGATATCCTTTTAATGAATGTCAAACACAAGCAGCTACTTATATCGATACAGAAACGAGACTTAAATCATTTCCCTTTTACCACATAATCAATAGAATAAAACAAAAACTTATTAACCTTACAAAAATTGGAAAAATAAATAAATAAAAAGGACCAGTACTCCCAACATAAGCTCTGTAGATGTTACGAGTGCAGGGCGAGATGACTGACACGAGAACTCACCTGCCAATGGAGCGCGTGGAAGGTGAGGTGTTGGTGGTGAGGACCGTGCTGGTAGAGACGAGGGGCTCCATACTATCCATGTGATTCCTGAAGACATTAAGAAGTCACATCCACATCCATTCTCTCTTCACACTTTATAATTCCTTTAAGAAGTTTGATAATTTGCAAACCTAACCAAACCAAACTTTAAAAATTAAGAGAAGTTTAACAATTTGCTGACCATTTCATTTACTGAAAAAAATTCTCTCATACAACACACACTTAACTCCCAATTGAATGGGGTCAAACTGAAGCACCGAGCCTTTAATGGCAATGGATTGTTAAAAAAAATCACACTGCTCTTTAATGATCATTGTACATTAACAGATCTGACTTAACTGGTGTGGCACTCCGTCTTGGCTCTATAATCAAAATACCAAGATACTTAGGGAGGAAATACTGTAAAATGCAAAAACTAATATGTAATTATAATCTATAGTTTCTTCTTATATATATTCAATGTAGTCTATCTTACATAACTAGCGCCAGCAGGGATGCAAAAAAAGAAAGAAAAACGAGAAAACAAAAAATTGCTTCTCAACGTTTCCTTAAACCACATTTTTTTTCCTTTTGGTTGTAAAATCTGAAGCAATACAATCATGAGATTAAAGAAGCGATAGTAAGCATCTCGACAATTAGCATGGAACAGTTGCTTGAGAAAAAGAATACAGAATAAAACGAATCATTCCAACAACAATAAAATAACACTGTTTCTGAGGGGCAATAGAAGAAGCTGAAAGAGTAATGAAGATATACTGTACATGAATAAAGGGGCAATGATGATACAAGACTGAAGGGGCAATGACTCAAGGGGTAATGAAGATAATGACTGAAGGGGCAATGAAGATACATAGCTGAGAGGATACCAGTGGTAAAATACAACAGGACAGCAAACATGGAGATCAATAACTCAGTGGAAGGAATTTCAAGTCATAAATCAAAATCACGAAGGACTTGAGCGACAACTTACAGCACAACACTATTCCTTGCAGAATATGATCTGATAAACAACCTACTGACCCTCCACAATATCTATAACAGGCTTTCATTTTGATCTTCATTCCTGAAAGCCTTAATTTGCTCTCATTCAATCTTCTTAACTGTCTTAGATGCTTAAAACTATAGCAACCAAACTTTAAGCTATTTCATTTGAAGGAAAATCTCACTGATTTTGTGAAAAACAGATACTTCAATGATTAAAAAATCAATCAAACTACAGAATGTGTAAATCAACACAAGTAATCCAATGATTCACACAAAAGATGACTATAAAATTTCACTGTTCTATGCTCGACACTTTTTACTTGATTCTGTTAATGCACAATAGTGGGATAGAAGCACAGATAGACAGACTGAAGGATAGGTACTGGTCATCATGCCCCGATACAAACACAGAGGGCACAGAAACATATCTAAGGTTATGGAGGGGTCTGATGGAAGCCTATTTACATGCCAATTAATATGCCTCTACACAGAGAACTTTATATATCTGAGAAAGATGATTACATAACTGATTTTAAGTGCTCAATGGATCTCATCAAGAGGGATGTGTGAATAAGAGGTCTCTGCAAACAGGATGTATTAATACAAGTGCTCAAGGTCAGATCTCTTGTAGGAGAGTTGTGTAAGAAAGTGCAGTGAAGCATTTGGAGTACTAAGATAGATGTGTGTCGGGAATATATACTATGAAAAAAAGCACGATACAAACACTAATAAAAAAGAGTATGGAAAATTGCCTAAATACACTGCGAGCATCTTAAGGGATACTATTACTATCGTACAAAAAATAAAATTGGCGACTTTTAAATAGAAGTATAGACCCAAACCAGGGGAAAAGTTCCAGTGAGTATTGAGGAATGTACAACACATTTCTTAGAACATGTGCAACAGTTTCAACTGAATTCATGGAAAATTATTGACTGGGTAAAATGTTACACCTCCAACACTGGACCTGAGCCTACCTTCTCAACTGTATAAATGAGAATTATGCCATTACAGTATGTGTATACTCTGACAGGGAGCTCAATAACAGCTTTGATAAAATAGGTCATTATAAGTTTTTGAATGAGTTCCAGGATTACAAATTTTGAAATGACCAATTTTTTTTTAATGCCAGAGATGTCAACAAAGTTAGTCCTGAAAGTAAGTCCATACAATAAAATTTTATAAGAAACTAACATATCAAGTTTTTGTTGAGTTTAAAATGAAACCGTCCAATAAAATGAGTGTGAGGTGTTCCACAGCTGGAGGAACACCTAATACAGTTGGTAAGGCAGGTGATTCTGGCCTACAAAGAACCCTAAAATTTTGATCAAAATTGGGAAAGATGCTGAATTTTAGCATATATGATATGACAACAAATCAGAATTGTAGCTCCACAAAATATGCTCTGTTGATAAAAATATCTACCAAGTTTGATCAAATAAATATAAACTTTTTTTTGCATAGTTACATTTAATAAAAACAATGCAACTTCATAAAAAGTGTGAATCGTTCTTGTCTTCAAACTCACTAGTGCATTCATGCCAGCAGTAATCCTGCCAAGTATGAACTAAAATCAAATAAAAAAAATAGATACACCTTAAAGGTGTAAGCAATTCCAGTCAATTGGAGTCCAGCAAACAATTCTTCAACCACATTCCATATCCAACTATGTATATGGGGGAAACAGGTGCACCAGACAAAATAATGGGAAGAAAAAAAAAAAGAGCAGACTTTAATATTAAAACTAATGATGTTCCTCCAGATTCACAACAGGTCAGGTGTGAGGGGCCCCTAAAAACATCTAATTCCTCCATGGAAACAACACAGTATTCACATAAAAAAAAAAAAACCTAAATTGATCCTTTATAATTAATTTTCATTAACTTGTTGTGGAAGGAGATCATACAGGAGTCAGGGGCTCAGTAGTGCTCTTAGGAACTACGTACTGTAATCTATCCTGAACACAGTTAATTCACCAACATTATTTAATATACAACACAACAAAGAGTTTACATAAACCTTATTTATACTTTCATCCTTAAATCAAATTATGTGATAAAATCTTTCAGGATTTAAATGTCGCGTCTGGGGCGGGGGAGGGGGGTGGTGTTACTCATTCATCACCGTAAATCCATTTATTCTCTAGTTAAGTTCTTATCTTATTTAACGCACTCTTCTTTTTTTTCCCAATTTCAGTTTGAGGTACCTGTTCCACCCCATCATAGAATATTCTCTGCATGATCAAGGCAACATCAATCCAACAAATTTTGATTATTAAAAAAAAAATACATAAAATTTGCTGCTCCAAAAAGTTACAACCAATCAGACTGCAGCAACTGAATTATATATGTGTAGATCCTCCTCATCTTGGAACTCTGCATAGTCTGGCCAACATCATTCCTACCAAGTCTGATAAAAATGAGATATGGGACTTTAATACGTAAACAGTGACGGGCAGAGGGACATCAATAGGGTGTTAGAAAAGTCCCAGTGTACCTGTAATAATTAACAGTACAGTATAGCTATTCCTTGTTATATCCACACTGTTATATACTGTATCTTGTTCTACTTACAGTAAATATTGGATATGGTCGCTGTAAAGTGGTATAACAAGGCAGTTTTACCTTTAATTATTGTAGGTGTATATGAACTTTTCTAACACCCTGTATAATACAATTGTTTGCTTGCCAATGTCTAGAAGTAGTAAGGTGGTGTTTTAAAGAGAGAAAACCAATTGAAAATAAAGAATGTATGAATGAAATAGAATGAAATACATCAACATGAGGAAACCGTCTGTGTATGGTACCTATAATTAGAGACGGGAGAGAACCTTCAATGTAGAGAAACTTCTCGAGATGTGTAATCACCCCATAGTTTAGAGGAGGTTTTCTGAGACCTCATGTTGTGTACAGTATCATGAAAATAGTACAGTGTCCTCAGATATCACATTGTTTGAAAGTTAAATATGTAATGAGAAGCAAGGGTTAAAAAATGTTCATCTGAAGTCTGAGGAAAATATTGTAGGGTAATCTACCCACAATCACAAGTATAACCTCTAGTGGCATAACTATAACGATAACACATCTACACAGTGCCCCATCTTACATATACCAGAGCATGTGTACAGTAAATCAGAATATAAAAACTTAATTTCCACTTTACATTGTTTCCTTGAAGCCTAAATATGCAATATAAAAAACCATATACACAGTGCTTTAATTACTTGCCAACATAATGGAACAAAAGACAAACTACAGCCACAGGTGATGTACAGTAACTAGCTGTAAACTATCATGAAAGATAAAGGAATAAGTTTGCAGAGGATGAAGTCAGCTTGCAAGTGTTTAGAAACTTATCAGAAAGTGGTAGCTTTTCCTTCACTATAATGAATGATATTTAGACAAGTGTGAAAGAAAGGGGTGATTAATTCTGCACAAACATACAGCAGAATCAGCATAAAATGAAAAAAAATGAATAATTGGAAAATATAACTAGGAGTTTGTTAAGTTTAAATTACACTGCAATGTTTAGTGGCACATGTAACAGAAGACCGATATTAAATTATGTTCGAGACAAGCAAATGGGAGACTACCAATATGACTTGAGGGACACTGGGATGGAGAGCAAGCTTGTATAAAGAAAACAAATCACAATAATACAAGGAGTACTGTACTCTCAACATACACATTAGAAGGGTTTACTCTGCAGGGTAATAAGGGACAACACATCAGAAGCTTACACATCAACTGATAAAATACAAACACAGATAGATAGGATGAAAAAAATTCTTTAATCTATTCCCACATATTTCAATACCACATTCATTTTGTTTTACACCGTTTCACTTCACCAAATTTTGAACAATTAAATGCGACGTGTAATGCAGTAGACCTAAAGGATCCAAAATTAAACTGCACAAAAGGAAATACATATTTATCAAGTAAAAATGCCTTACAAAAGTCAGAAATTCTGCAAGAGTAAGAATGGTATTATCAATTACGTCAACACCGTACAGCCAAGAGTGTTGTTCTAAAAAGCAATTGGGAATTTAGTTATATTTTAGCCGTACGTACTTTGCTGGCAACAGTGTATATTCTCCGAGTGATACACCGGCATTAGTTAAAGAAAGCAATATCTACGAGGCAACAACAGCAGCAGTAGGAAAGTTGTTACTGATGACACATGAACACAATAACAGAGCTTTATATGTATGCAAAAAAATAATAACAAAAAAATAATAAAAATAAATAAATAAATAAAAGCCTTATCATATTCTTCAAAAATGTATGATTCTCCAAAACAAGTAAATAAAGTAAAAGAAAAGTAAAATAATACCGTTTGACACGACAGTACAGTACTGTATTTAGGAGCACCTTTAATATTTGGCTGATCCTGGACTGAACTGTAAACATTCTTTGCAGAAGAAATGATAAGGAAGGCTTTAAAGCAACCTGAAGAAGAGTTTAAGAAGAAGATCCAGACATCAAGTAAAAAGGAAAAAATAGATTCTCAGATGGACATAGATCACTTGGTCGCTGATATCAAACAACTGATGATTAGCTGACTTTATCTGCTAGCAAACCAGTCCACATCATCGATCTCAACGAACAGGGGAGCTATCTATCTGGAGAATAAATTTTCAACAACACTGCAAAAATACAAGAAACTTTCTCAAAAAAGCCTTGAAGCCATAGACAAATACACTGTTAAGCTAGGATGCAGGAACCATACCTCTGAATGCGTTCTCTGAGGGATGCGGACCGTGCCAGCAGTCGGGGGTCCTTGTTGTTAGTAGTTTGGTTAGTAGAGAGAGAGGCCAGGCCAGCAGTTGTGGTGGTGGTAGTGGTGATGGTGATGACGGTGGTGGAGGAGGAGGGGGGTACGGATGGAGGTATTGGAGGTTGTAAGGGAGGAGGAGGAGGTGTCAGGATGGGAACAGGTGAGGCAGGAGAGGAGATTGAAGGCCCTAGAGGTCTGTGAGGCGTGGTACATGTGGTTGTTGTTTGTGTTTCTGATGGTGATGTTGGTGTTGTGATGGTTGTTGTTGCTGTTGTGACAGTGGTTAATAAATTATTTGCTTCAATGGATGAGGATACAGGAGGTGTAACTGCAGGGATGGTGGAGGCGGCTGTGGTTAAGTTCGTGGATGAAACTGTACTTGATGGATGAGTGGTAACAGGAGCAACGTATGTGGGAGTTGTGGTAGCTGACTGGTTATTTGGTACTGGAAAAAGACTCGGAGATGAGAGAGGATTAGGATGATTCTGTACCGAGGGCAGGTTAATGTCTGAGGACGAGAGGCGCTGACAAGTCGCCAGGGATGAGGGTGAGGACAAGGCAGCGGAGGAGGAGGCAATACCCCCTGAGCGGGACTGGGATCGGGTGGTAACCCGCACCCCACCTCCTCCGTCCCTCCCTCCCTCCTCCTCCAACTGACTGAGAGCCGGGCATGACCGCGCCTTGAGTCTCTCTCGGGTGGCACTCAGAGAGCTAGAAACATAACAAAACATCCACCATGCAACAGTAGTTACACCTTACTTCATGCAGCCACCACGCAATATGCAAGATTGCAGAATGGATTGAATACACATGTAAGTCCAGTTATAAACTGAGTTTAAACAAGATAAAACACTATACAGTATAAAGTATTGCCCTGTTATATAAGCAGTAACATGAACAAAATTTTAAAAATTAATATTCCATCACAAAACTCCTTATACAGTACATACACACTTATTACATACACATGCATGCATACATCTACATGTATGCATACAGGCACAGGCACATGCACACAATTGCACAGGTGTCATAACCAAAACACGCATACCTGCACACACACACATAAACCTACGCTGACAATGACTCCAAGAAAAAATTGAACACCCATGTAAAACAGCAAGTGATGAAAATTGTCATCTATATTATTGTACAAACTAGGTAACTAATTTCTCTAGAATCTACAGAAGCTTTGCATAATCTACGTACAGTATTGTAATTCCTGTCAAGTGGGCATTCTACAATACTATATTATGCTTTTAATATTAAGATTACCTGTACTTAAATATATGAATATTTATTAGTGGTGCAAGCTTTTGGTTATCAGGACTGTGGACATCTAGGGTAAATGGTTGAGTCCTGGCCATGGAGTTTTATGTACAGTACCGAGCCATCAGGACTACGGGACTTAACCTCACTGGAACAGAGTCCTTTTCAATGTGTAGTCTTCATTTTCTTCATACACATTTTATTACTTCACACAGTGGTAGAACCACAACTCCTCCATTAACTGCTTCACTCATGGACAAACCTTAAATTTAATTTCCTTGTCAACCTTGATATGAATTTTATGTCAACACAACAGCACTGTTGGAACATAAGCTTCCACCTCTTACTGTGAGGTTCATTAATCCAGGTAAAAGTCGGTATTCACTTTGTGTAATGAATATGCAAGTTAAGGATAGAAGCATGTATATGTGAAGTATTTCCAATCATTGTCTTTTGTCTTTTTCTACCCCTTTCTACTCCTACCTCTAAATTATTCTCAATTACTACTGTAGCTCCTCTTTTAATAAGGTTTCTGTTCCCACTAATCCATCAACACAAAAGTGGAAGAGGAGTAAGGCAACAGACACTTACACAGATATATTTACAAACTTGACATTCATATAACTCTGAACCTTTCCCAACTAACTTCCTAATCCTCCACATCATCACTTGATTCTCAACACAACATTACCAACTCTTTAGCCTCTTTTCTTTTTACTATTTTATATCTTACCTTTAGCTCTATTTGTTACACCTATCGGCTTTTCTCACTTCATCCACTATCAGATTGGTACCGACTTCATTACTCAGAACCACTACCAGACTGGTGACAATACAGAAGGTACAGTACAGCCAATATCAACAACACCTCATCTTGCCTGGAGTCAACAAAATGCAATACCCCTTAAGGTGAATTCGTGCTGAAGACCAAATTTTCATAACCATAATAAGATCAAACACCAAACAGGCTTGACGATCAAAATTAATAATGTCAAAACTATATTTCTTCTTTTCACTCTATCAATTTTTCATCCACTATGATGTTGGGAGGCAAAAATGAAGAGAAAACGGACTCTTCCATAACTTGCTGTCATTCATGATATCAGATGTGTGCTACTATGATGCCCCTATGAGACCACATCCTTACCATACCACTTCTATATTCCCACATCACACCCCTACCACACCACATCCCTACCAAACCACATCCCTACCACACTACATCCTTACCACACCATATCCCTACCACACAACATCCATATTACATCACATCCCTACCATACCACATCCCTACCACATCACACCCTCCCCTAAAATATCATCACACTTCATGCTCTGCAAACCAAAATTCATATCTAAGATCACATAATAATTCCTACATCCAATTCAATACATTCTGCAATCTGCAAGCCATTAATAAGAAACACTCAACCCACCATACTGCCTTTTTCTTTACTGATAAAATATATATATTTATATATACAGTATACAAACAAATATAAACATCTTTCCATTTCTTTAGTGACTCTACAAAATGAATGGAATATATACACTCATATATGTATCTTTATCATTACTATACTTAAGAAGACAGTAAGAGCACAACATGCAAATCACAAATATGATAAAAAATAATTACCCAAAACAGTAAAAATTACAAAGGTAATTATTTTTCAGCAGCACTAGAATCTACTTAAATGTAACTTTTAAAGAGTAGTGCACAAGGAGAATCTTTAATGTGTACACAGTTTAATACCTGTAACATTCACTTAATCACTCACTCACTCCCACATCCAACTCTTACAAACCATAAAACTCACTAAACACACCAGCTGGCTCTAAGCTGGAATGTAGATCTCATGGACTAAGAAGTTAGGTCCTTTAAAATGGTGCAACCATTATTAGTGTTTAGGGAACTAACATGGCAGTAGTCATAAGCATGGCACCATACTACTTTGGAGCCCCAGGTTCACTCTCTGGCCAATCAAGGCAGATTCTCAGAACAACTCTGATCAAGTAGCCTGGTAGAAGAAACCTTAACTCATATTACCCTACACTAAAGTGAAGGCTGTCAGTCTACCAGGGAGAGAGGCCTCCTATATGCAAGAGACAATTTGTTACGTAAGATATATACACAATATTGCCAACTGTGACCACTTTCTTTGGTGTACACACAAACACATACATACAGTACACAAAGGCAAAACACAAACATGCTCAGGAACATGCGCACACACACTCCCTGTCTTGCTATCTGGTCTGGAACCTTGCTCTACATCTCGTCATTCTTCCGATTCATAAAGATTTTGGCCATTCTTTTCCCATATGTGAACCATCATCTTAACACTCCATCTAATCTTCTCTCAATCCTTCCCTTGATATTTTTTTTTCTCATCAAATTCCTCATTACTTAATCTGTCCACTGTATTAACTAGGAATCCTTTTCTTAGCAGTTTCATCAGTATAACTTCAGTCTTGCAAGCCCTTTCCCCATTATGATGCAAGGTGGCCAGAATTAAAAGCAACACAGATTCTCTCATTCGCTGTCATTTAATCTTTTTTGTTGCCTTACCTGATGTGTTCTGCTCTGGCATCCCACTTCCTTATCCCATTTTCAATTTTATTGCTCTAATGGTTCAAACTCTGTAATCCAATTCCTCTCTGACACATATACCCACCTTGATCTTTTTATTAACATTCAATCATCTCGCTATATACTGTACACTGTACAGTACTGTAATCACCTAAATTTAAGTACAATTCACTCCTAAACATGAATCTCTGAACTCCTACCTGCAGCTGAACTCTTGTACAACCACTTTTTTTCACCTGAAACTTTTATCATTTGCAACATGCACTAAACACCATTCTCTTTTATCAAACTTCAACTAAATTTTGCAATACATTCTTTAATTATAGCATTACCAGGAACTGCTTTTGAAACTTTTTATTTTAAGAAATAAAATACTGTACCTAATCCAGTTACATCTGTCAATAATTATTCCCAAGAATCACACAAGTAAAATTCTCAAGACTGTAAAGACAAACAATTATCAAATGGGAATGAAAAATCTTCACATGGGAAAATATATATACTGTGACATACAAGACACAGAAGGTGACAAATTAACAGCAAGATGACTACAGTATGTTCTCATTTACAGAGACCAAGGAATTAAAATATTTCCCAAATATTTACTGGACTTTGGGCTGAAAAAAGGCTTGCATCTTTCAATTGTTTCACTCTCAAGAAACAAGACCTGACTGGGAGGCAGTTTTGAGCCTTGATCATTCTACTGTTAGGTCATTCCACAATGCCAGTCAACTAAGGCCCTAAAACTGTACTGTTATGGTTTGAGACACACATACAATACACACAGCACTAAGACACCCCCTAAAAAAAATCTTTATTTTACAATAACTCTTTAACTAAAACACTTGTTTATTTGATGTAAACACCAACAGCAACAAGATAAAGGGATACTGATCAGATTACAAGTACGTACTTATGATTTACCTTCTCTTGATCAGTCCAACACAAAACACCAAGTAACACATACCTCTCGTCCTTCTCAGCTGGAGTGACCCTCTTCCCTGTAGTGGTGTCCTCACTTTCTCTGTTGCTCACCCGTGCTGGAGTTGGTATAGTTCGAGAAACTTCTTCTTTTTGGTCTGAATTAGAGATATAAATTCCATGAGAATAAGGATTAATGTAAAAATAACTACAAAGTACAATTAGGCAGGGAGCTTTATAGTGGCCATAGGTATCATTGTTCTTCAATTGAAAAAAAAAATATATTTATAACCACTTTTCTCTTCCATGCTGTTTCCAAGCCTTTATCTAAGGTTAACAATAGTTACAAAATTACAACGGGTGTCAGGGCATCTGAAGTTTAAGCATAGAACAGTAATCACTCCCCAATTCCAAATAATGGGAGCTAAAGCCTTTCTGGATTAGGGAGGAAACCATATTAAGTAGATTTTTCCATATATGTTGAACTATTGGATCTAAACATAGTGTCTATTTACAGTAACAATTCAAACAGACTCCTTGTCACACTAGGTTTCACTAATGTTATATACAGGCTTTACATTTCATTATAATCTGCTCTGCACCATCAAACCCTGAAAGGTTGCAAAGGAAACACTTTCACATATGAATTAAGTCGCATACAACAATAAGAACTTGCCATCATCTAAACAAAACAAATATCTCTGTAAACAAACACAAAAACCCACTTTTGTCTTCTTGATTTGTTTTTCTCAGAGATGACGGTCTTCTCCATGACTGCACTTCAGATTCGTCCATAGTGTTGTCTGCTCGGGCCTGTGGAAGTGTTCGACTGTTGCTCTTCTCTGTCACCACACTAGTGGGAATGATCTGTGGGGTGGCATTCTCCTTATTCACCTTGTTCTTCTTCTCTGTAATTGCAACAAAATAATATCAATATATGGTATAACCTTTGCTGAAGAATTCCTAAATGTTGAAGATATTAAAATAACTTGTCTGAATATGATCACAATCTTATCTCTAGGTAAACTACAATAAATATCGGTAAATATTAAAATATTAAGTGCCATGCTATGAGAAGCCTTAATATATATTAATTTACAACACATTCCATTTCTAATTTTAAAAAAACCCAAATTATAATAGTAAAAACAAAATTTACATCTACTCACAAAACAGTGTTACAGTACCCGGAATCTTTGTTTCTTAAAATTCTAATACATCATAGACCCAAGATACAGTAATTCCACAAGTAATACAGTATCACATATAAAGCAACAACAAAAGTCACAATACAGTAAGTGCTGCACAAGAAGCTACACCTACTGTACAGTGCATGTTAAGAAATTTCTACACTAAACCAAGACTTTTTTTTTTCATTAAATAAATTAATCATCAGTCTTACAAAGCATCAAAATTCAGTGAGGATAAAATAAATATAACATACCTAATTTACTTATCCATATTATATAACCATACTGTACAATGAATGAAAGCATGAATTATCACCACCACTTGTGTGACTTACCAACTAGGTACTTCAGAGGACTAAGTGCACGAGTGTAACTACCCAAAATACTCTTTTCCTCCTCCTCCTCCTCCTCTTTATCTTCCTCCTCTTTCTCCTTCTCTTTCTCCTTCTCCTCCTCCTCTTCGCTATCCGACTCTGATGAATCGCTACTCTCACTACTGGTGGTTTCTTCACTACTTTCCTCATCTTCTATGTAAGCAGCATGTAAAGGATAAAGCCAGACACCATGATAAACTTTTCTAAGATGTTAATACACTGGGTTTTTTCTTCTTTATCAAGACATAGAAAGTATCTATTAAAAGTCCTACTAGTTTGATAATCACACTAATATGTCAAAAATAAACTTTTCTAGAATGTTAAAGCAACTTTGAAAGAGTAAACAAGAAGTTATCTATCAAGTTGACAGTCACACACTATACTCTCAGTTCTATTCAGACAGTCACATAATCACAGTAACATCCCAACATGCACATGATAGTACTTCATTAATTATGTCACTTGCAGCAGGTTTAGTACGGTTAGGTCTAGCAACATGTCTAACAATGACTGTCCATTGCATTGTGCTGTCATATAGTTCTCAACTCACCTCTGACCCAAACACCTCAATGAATCCCACAGTCATTTTCTAGATAGCCAAAAGATATTTAATTATACATGAAATAATAACTACAGTACATAATCTCTTGAGTAGTTTTAACTGGTTTTCCTCTTATCAACTTACCCTTTTGAAATTCTTTTGGTCTATACCTTGACTCTGATACTGGGTTTGTTTTATTCATGATTGTAATATTTCTTTCAAATATCAAGTGATTCCAGTTTAAAGCACAATTCAGCTGATTTAGTCAATTCCATGAAAGCTGAGATCTATCAAAATGAAAAGAAATTTTTTTGTTCAGTGTAGATTGAAAAGATAGAAAAAAGTAATTATAGTAACGTTTTTTTCTAAATTCCTAAATGGACATCACCGATTCTTTTAAAAGGTAAATAATTGTTTTCTTCTTATTAAATATAAGTAGGAATGTAATCAATGTTGAGTTTAGCTATTTGTAACCCAGGAGGAGTCCACCTCATAGAACACATATGGAGTCACAGCAGTAAACAGTAATAGCAAACAGAAGGTACAGTACAAGATGAAAATTTAAGAATAATTTATAGGAGACACACAGCTTGAACTGACCTAAACCAAAATGATAAGACTGGTGTACTCGAGACAGTACAGTACACAGGAGACAAACTAGGGTAATGTGTGGATGAAGGGACCTTAGAAACATGAAGATTGTGAAGAGATGAATAGAGTCTGTGGAAAAATTAGCAAGAAGACTGAGGATAGTGTCACCACCTGTAAATGGCTGGAGGACAATATGTTCTGTAGACCTAATATCAAGGAATGTGTGAAGAACTAAAGTATACACAAGATTCATAAACAAGTGTGTAAAATATATAAATGTATAGACCAATTGTGAAGCATTAAAGACAGGCTGATGGACAGACACGTTTCCAATACAGTATCCCCAATATACATTATAGGGGAGAGGGTGGGGGGGGAGGGGTTATAAAAAGATGTCCCTCTGATATGGGATGCAAAAAAATAAAAATAAAAAATAAATAAATCTCATACAGCTACAAAACCAGAAGTATTGACAAGAAAATTGATGGCCTATGTGTCCATCAATAAAAGGAAGTTTAAAATAACGTGACATGATACAGTTTGTGCTGCATACATTCCATAGAATATAATTTTCTCCGGGAATCACTTTCAAGAACGCGGGAGGTGTATTTGGGTACAGTACTAATTACATACATCTTCGTCACTTGAGGTGTGCCATGTGAGGTGTGTTAGTGCACTACAATCTACTCACCCACATCAGATGAGGATTCATCACCAGACGTACCATCAGATTCCCGTTGATCCTCCCGCTCCTTCTTGTTACTGTGTTCTCGGTGTGGTGATGTTCTGATGGGTAGTTAGGTCGAATTATTGTCACAAAATCAAGATATATTTCGCTTGTTAGTGGATCAAACATTTCCAAATGACGAGGAATATAACAGCATAAAATAACACCTTTAAAAGAAATCAAATGGCATCATCTCTATTATCTGAATATGATAGTTTGTTTGTGTGTAAATATACCTTAACAAATATGAAGAGAGAGTGAAATTATTGCACTTTCAAATATTAACCACTTACTTGCGTTTTCTGGGCGCTGGTTTTACTAATTTTTGAGCCGCCTGTTTTCTCTTTAGTTCATCCATTAATCGTAATAAATTATTATCTGCAACATCAAACGCACTTTGACCCTGAAAAGATCATTGGAACACTATTACACATCAGAATTTAAAGACTTCTTAAATATGAATTATAAAATATAAAGTTTAAAATCTACTAAACACAACAACTTTGAGTTTTATTAACCTTGGAGCAGTTTTTATTTATTTGTTGGGTGTGTATGCATGGGGGGGGGGCCATTCAGTAAAACATCTAAGTTGTACGAGAGTTCCAGTATATTCTGTTCACAAGGGGCAATATCTGCCTTCAGCTACAGTACAGTAATCTTGCTGCAATTTTGATGACCTTTTACGAGTTTGATGAATTCTCACATCTCTAGTCAAAGGAAAATTTTTATAAAAATTATCAATCTTTGATAGTAAGAGCCCTAGTCACTCAACTGAGGTCCAAGGTACATTAACCTTGTCCTCTATGCGAGGCTAAATGGATGCACCTGTACTGGTATTTAGCTCAGATAAGGTCTCAGGGTAATTCTGATGCCAATTACTGTATATTTAATTTTAAGCTTTGCTTTAAGGCAGTCAGTCAGATGCATTTTTACATCTCTATCCTGCATACCATTCAACAGACAAACTTTTGAGAACCCAGGACTGTTGAATTCCTCACTCTCCACCAAGGATTTTGCCCTCAAAGAGTGAAGAACAAGGACTAAAACTTCTACTTAGGGTATCCTGTACTGCAATTGCATGTACAGTCTCTCCAAAAGTATATTTATAGAGGGGTCTGGTGAATTTCAAAATGAACATGAGACTTCTGTTGTCTCAGTAGAATTGTCAAAATTCTTCATCCATTGTCATATTGTCTCCCACAAAATAGTAAAGATACTTTATGGAGTGATTGTACAAGCCAATATAAAAGTTACCATACCACAAAATTTCGAACATCCATATCTGCGTTATTTTCACATAAAATTTCTACAGCGTCCCGTTGCCCCCAGTGCGCAGCTGCATGGAGTGGGGTCCAACCATCCATATCTTGTGAATTGATATCAGCACCAGCCTCTATCAACAAACTGGAAAGAAAATAAATTAGTTATACTGTACTATTTCCATTCTCTGATTTTGTGTTTAAAATCATAATTTTAAAAAATAAGTTAACAGATAGACTGGCTAACTTATTTAGAAATATATCTTCCAATTCTGGTTTAAAATACTGTACATGTAAAGTAATTCCCATCAAATAGCTAAAGTTGTTGCCTTTAATATTAATATAAATATATCTCAAATAACATCATCAAATACACCTGGATGTCACCAGCTTGACTTATAATAAAACATAAAGTACAGTAATGTAATTTGTATACAGTATTGTCCTGTATTTCCAAATTGGCAAAATGCTATGGACAAAAATAAACAATCAACTGATGTTACAACCAGTTAAAATTATGACTTTTTATGTAATAAGGGCAGAAGCAAAGGATGACTGTGATGCAATGAAGAGCTGAAGTATCAAAGTCTATAAGCTCTGAATACAGACAAGGTACCATATTATCAGAATTGAAACGACAATAACGTGACACTGCCACCTGCATCCCAGACCCCAATGTTTATACCCCATAAAAGAGAAATCTACAATTACAGTAGCTACATAATTTTTCACAATTGGCAAAAGTCACGAGTTTGATACGTGGTTAAGTCAGGAATACGTCACATTACAAGATTCGTGTTCTGAAGAATTTTAACATTTAAAAGTTGAAATTTATAATATACAAACTATTGAGAGTAGTTAAAGTTGTTCCTTACTTCATAACTTTGTTGTAACCTTTTGCTGCCGCTACATGTAATGCTACAGCACCAGTCTTTGGGTGAGGTCTGTCGGCGAGGTAACCGTTACTTAGCCACGACTGAGCATCTTCTAACATACGTCGCTCCTCTTCATTTCGAGAAGCATCACAATCAATACCTAAGAAAAAGAACTTTCATTTAACAACTTAACAGGAAAACATGTCAATAAATTCACAAAAATTAACTTAATGAAGAAACATCTAAAACAGTGATGAATTTATAAGATATCTGTGTTTAGAAGCTGCAGCTCTGTCAACCCAATAGTTTTACAAAAATAAAGTCAAACAACTTTACTTAACCCGTTCAAATAACTTTCCATTAACTAACAAGCTACCCAGGTGATGGATGGTAGGTTTAGCTCAATATACAATACAATACATAATCCAGTGATAATTCTAATTTTCCTAGAATTACATTTTATAAACTCCTAACTGAACTGAATATGACTAGGTTAACATTACTAAGTAACTACATGCCTAAAATAAATACTGTAGTGGTACTGAGAGTGCAGCTTATCCACATGTAAAAAAGTAAAAGAAAAGGGAGAGAAAAAAGAAAAAGAGGGAGAGAACATCTGTATATAGATCTCTCACTTGTTAAAATGGAGGCAGTAGCCCTCATTTTCAAGTGTACAGTAGTATGACAACAAAAGCCCTAACCTAACCTAACATAAAGTATAGTATATTCACTACTCCGGATACCAGTCACGCAGTTGAGGTAATGTGAGCCGAGCTGTTGAGTAAGAGTAGTTTCATGTTCCAGAGCTTTGGGAGTTAAACCTGTTTCTATGGTTTTAAATCCTTTAAGTAATGTGTATGCATAAGCTCTTGACATTTCTTTTTTATTCTCACGTGCCTTTTCTTTTCGCTTTGTAGGGAAGCCATAGAAGTGAGAGCACAGACACACACACACATACGGTTATGGTATTCATTCTCTCTAAATGCACCAATTAAAACTTCTTTACATTATTTCTGTACAAAACCAAAAACCTCTGGATGTTCTTCTGTTTCAATGATTAGGAATATAAAACTATTTGTTCATTAAATTAAGAACTATAAAGGGCAAATGTAATAACCATGGTGCTGCACTGGTATTATCAAATTGGTATCCAAGGAAAGAAAAGCAAAATTCCTATAATCATTCACTTTCTCCTGATACACAACAATGGTCATTCCTTACCTCTATCTTCTATTTCTCGTTGTAATAAACTTTCCATTTCATCTGAATCAGCTATATCGATGGCTAGGTCGCCATCATTGTTAACTAGGGAGAGGTCAGCCCCCCGGTCTATTAGGAACCTGTAATACAAGTTATTTTTAGTACCTTACAGTTTGCAGTTTTTCATAAAAACTGATTAAATACCTGGAAACCAACATACAATGACTATCTTTATCAGGTATATTCAGTATGTGTATGTGTGGATGCATTTGTGTACACGTGCTTTATTTATGTATGTGTACATGTGCTCACATGCCTAGACATTGGAGAATATACTAAAGCACATAGTGTATAGAGAGGCAAGATCAAGATTCTACACCCTGAGCATCTCTAGAATCTCAACCTGAACTCTTTAAAGCACCGTATTAAAATTGACACTGACCTAAAACCTGTCCCCGTCAACACTCACTTTGCTATACTGTTGAAGCCACATGAGGCTGTGGCGTGGAGCGGCGTCCACCCCTCCATATCCCCTCGGTTGACATCTGTTCCCTGGTCCACCAGGAACTCCACCATGTCCAGATTGTCGTCTATACATGCCTGAAACAACAACAACAACAACACATTATAACATCTCATACAATCATCTTTATCACAAATGAATACAACAAACTACAGTATAGTTAAAGAGATCAAGGTAAAAAAAAAAGGACTATTATTCCCTATTAAAGAATGTACCATACTGTACTGTATAACCCAGAACTTATAATGTATACAGCCTTAACAACATCAACTTAGAGAAGTCGACTTGTGAAACAGACCTAGGGGTACTTGTAAGCCCGGACCTACAGCCTAGAAAACAGTGCGTTAATGTTCGAAATAAGGCAAACAGAGTACTGGGTTTTATATCTAGAAGTGTAAGTAACAAGAGTGCAGAGGTCTTATTGCAACTATATCTTGCGCTAGTCAGGCCGCACCTCGATTATGCGGTTCAGTTCTGGTGCCCTTATTAAAGAATGGATATAAATTCACTAGAGTCGGTGCAGATTCATGGATGATAGAGAGTGGTAGTAACTCTCGACAGGAGCTGCCATGCACAGGCCAACCGGCCTATTGCAGACTCCTTATTTTCTTAACAATGATTAACAACCGGATTTATCCTCCTAGGTTCTACAGGCAAACCACCAGCCCAGAACAAGAGGAATCACACTTCATCTGTGGAGGGCAACATACTTTTCTTCCTGGACACTTGATATGAGATTTGTTAACACCAACACCTCTATGGTAAAAACTAAAGTGACGACTAATAAATACAGTACAGTATACGGAAGATCTAAATACAGCAAACGGCATGATCAATAATAATTAATAAAGTAAGAAATCCAATTTACCGGTACAGTAACCGTAAATTACCAGGCCAGCGAATATCTCCTCCACCCAGCCCTTGCTATGCCTTATTAAACAAAGGGTAACAACCGAGCCAAAAGTTATCAGAGCGGAAAACCATCTCGACACTTACACATCATTACTCTATATTCACATCCTTGACCACCGAAGGGTCAAGACGTACCTGGTGCTCCTCTGGGAGCAGCCAGGTCAACTGGCCCATACCAACTCCCTCCCCTGAACCCCTCCTCCCCACCAGGAATATCAACAAGTTTTCGCCAGAAGTTAAAATTTTATTTAGGAAAGGAATGGAACCAGTGTTAAACAAAGGTGAACAGTGCTTAAGTCAGTGAGAACAACTCAACAGTAAAAGCCGAGTCGTACTTAAGTTAAAGTTCACACAGTGAGGTCCGAGGTACCCAGTAATAACTGCCCGTGAGACCCAACAACAACCAACGATGTGTTAATCCGTCTACGATAGGAAGGCCTGGGACCACACCTCACTCATATAACACCATCTGTGAGGGAATTACTACACCACGTCAGGCCCCTCATAACACCAACCGTGAGGGAATTACTACACCACGTGAGGTCCCTCATAACACCATCTGTGAGGGTATTACTACACCACGTGAGGTCCCTCGTAACACCATCTGTGAGGGAATTACTACACCACGTGAGGTCCCTCATAACACCATCTGTGAGGGAATTACTACACCAAGTCAGGCCCCCATAACACCATCTGTGAGGGAACTACTACACCACGTGAGGTCCCTCCTAACACCATCTGGGAGGGAGTTACTACACTATGTGTTTGCTGTTCAACACCTGCATTAATCTGTATGTTCACTTTACCTTTCTCTAATGAAGGCTTTTGTTAAACCACCAATGTATGTAATAAGTCATTTACGCCCAATGTATATTTTCAGCCCTCAGCCTTCAGAACTTTTTCAATAAACCGTTAATTATTATTATTATTATTTATACTGTACTCTCCCTCCGTGTGTGTTACCCCCCCCCCCAACACCTTGACCGAGTATACCCTCTTGGCCCAGAAGTCTTCCAACCTCGTCTTCTCGGCCAGGTATGTTAGGTTCTCGTGGCACTTGAAGACTTTTGATATTTACGTTGTAGCCAAGGGCGAGCGCCACTTGAGGTGGTGTAAGAGCCAAATAACCCACCGCCGTCTTTACCAAATACTTTTCCAACCCCCAATCTTGTCGTCATGATTTATTTTTATTTTTCTTAATGGTACATATACTGAATAAAGAGGGAGGGAGGGAAAGAGAGGGAGGGAGGGAGAGGGAAGGAGGAGGGAGGAAGGAGGGAGGGAGGAAGGAGGGAGGAGAGAGGGAGGAGGGAGGGAGGGATCAAAGTCCTCTGATGGGGGAGGGAGGGAGGGACAGGGCAACAGCTGCAAGGTCATGCCGGAACAGGGAGGCTGCTATCTCTCTCGCCCGTCTGTTTGTTTACCATCATCCCGGCCGTCACGCTCTAGCTGCCTCCTCCGACCTGTAGGTACTGAACACCACTCTTCTCTACATTATATTTAACACACTGCATTACTTACCTTGTGCCAACTGTCAACAAACTAACCTAAATTACAAGTTGAAAGTACAGATAATATACTGTATACCCTAACCTAACCTAATCTAATCTAACCTAATCTAATGTAGCCAAGCCAAACCTAACCTAACCTAAACTTAACCCAACCTTAACCATTGAGCATTATTTTGTGTGCTTCAGGTTAAATACACAGCATTTTCAATACATCATCATTTACGGGGTAATTTCAACTTGAGAACCTTTTGAGAATCACGGCCCTGGTCCCGGCCACCCAACAGCCTGTCCCTGTGTGAACCAAACATTACCAGAGTGACCCGCACATCCCGGGGGTGAGGGCCTTCTAAGAACCAACACTGTGAGAGAACTGACAGACTTGCTTGCAGGGGTCACTGAACCAGACCATTACGTACACACACACACATATACACACACACACACACACACACACACACACATTAATGCTAAGTATGGCTCATCGCGGTGCCGGCCATGTCCACAGCTGCCACTAAGTACGGATATCAATACTGTACTGCCATACCACTCACTACACTGTCGGCTTGAGAAACACCGTACGTATGGTAGACGTTGGAGAGACCTGACAGCAAGATCCTAGCACGGAAAACTGAAGACTTTAATACCCAGTTTGTTTGGGTTGTTGGTTAAATGGGACTCTATACTAATGATTAAGGTTCATTAAGATAAGGGCGGGGGCTAGACATCACCCAGGAGTCCGTGATGATTATTTTGGGGTCTAGTATTGTAGCCTCACACACACAATGTCATCCCCTGGTAACTTTGCGACACACACACACACACACACACACACACACACACACACACACACACACACACACACACACACACACACACACACACACACACACACACACACACACACACACACACACACACACACACACACAACTCGTCACTTCTTCAGCAACAGACGAGCTAAGAATAACCAGTTAACAGTCACAATGCAGCCAGACGGATCTATGGTAAATACTGTACCGACCACCACACAGTCTGCCTCCCCCACACACACGTCACATTAAACTGGTTCTCGGAATGAAGACGAAGATCAAAATTACATCGAAACTGCATCGAGATTTTGTAAGCATCACCAGGCACTGTGGCTCGACCGCAATTAAATACTTTCTCATCGTCAAGAGGAAAACACTACTACCAGGTACATGTTTGAGAAATCGTGTTTTTTTTTTCCGTCGCCAGAAGTAACCAACGTTATCAGGTGATTTTAATATTTACGGTAGACTAGCCAGCGTGTATCAACAACCTGCTCACTTGTCGGGATAATGCCCGAGTTACCAGTAGAGGCGGGGCCCAGCATGACAGCCTGTTGTTGCTGTGGTGCTGGGAGATACAACACAGGAATGTGGGGAGTATAAAGGGGGGAGGAAAGGGAGGGAGGGGGGGGGTAATAACTGCAATGAACAGCCGTCATGTACAGCAAACCACAGCATACACTTGACAGCTTCTACCCCTCCCCCTCCCCTCCCTCACCACCTCCTCGGTATTAAGTAGTGCGAAAGAAAGTCGGTTCTATTAAACTTAGCGCATATGTGGTCTTGATTTACAATACCGGGGTTAATAATAATAATAATAATAATAATAATAATAATAATAAAAATAATACTACTACTACTACTACTAATAATAATAATAATAATAATAATAATAATAATAATAATAATAATAATAATAATAATAATAATAATAACAACAACATCAGCAAGTCACCAAACGTTCAGGTATTATAGCGGGCTGGCGTGACATACCTGGGTGATATGGCGTTACTACCTGCCTGCTTGCTTTCTTTCTTTCTCAGGTTACTCGAGTGTATTCTGGACAGAGGCTGTGTTCAGACCCTTACCCGTGTATCTATGACTGGTTGCTATTCAGGCGCACGGAGTTTGTTGCTTAATGATACGAAACATAGTGGCGTGTTTCTCAAAGATGTGATGGAGATGGAGGAGGAGGGTGGAGGAAGAGAGGGGGGGGAGGAGGAGGGGGGAGAGGGAGAGAGAGGGGGGAGGAGGAGGAGGAAGAGATGATGATACTGGTGCACGTGGCGACTCTCCCATACACTTTCATGGATGATTTTTTTTTAATATATAGTTTTAAAATCATTCCAGGGATTGGCTGAACAGGTTTTCGTCTAAAATAAATACTTTAATATTTATCAGTGTTCTGTCGTCCGGTCGCCGTTAGGTTAGCATTAGGGTGACTAATCTTCAGGTGATCCAAAACGTTTATATAAATCTATCATCAACTTGGGGTTTCAAACGATCATTTCACACACACACGCACGCACGCACGCACGCACGCACACCACAAAAAGGGTCTACACAGTTCAACGACATTAAGCGTCACTTATTCTTCACTACACTGACTGCTCCTTATGGCTCGACGTCTTTCACTAAGTAAACTACTCAACAATAAAACTCCTCAAACGTAGATAACTGGACGATTTAAGACTCTCTCTCTCTCTCTGTACAGGACAGGCCACCAGCTCACACACACGGAAGTGACTCTCCTGTCTACCAGCTGGTGTAGTATGTGCAGCCACGCGCCAATCATAACAATAACATGATAACCCTTCTCCTGAATCCAATACGGAGTTAACATACCTTCATATATCGTAGAAATCTCTTGTGTTATTTATACGAAATAACACTTGAGTCAGGATTTGTCTCGAGGTGAAATTACTGTTGCAATTTGTCTTACAATTCTAATAACCTTGGATGTCTTAAATACGTTTCACATACTGGTTACATCATGATCAACAACATAATAAAAGTACAGGTATATTTCTGAGTGTGGTGGGTAATAAATTAATGACAACAGAGGTTTAGGTCTCAGAAGGAAGAAAGGTCCTTCTGCCCCCACCCAGTTATTCCCAATCTTGTCTGTATGTCTGTCGGCAGTGCTCCCCCCTCTACTGTACTGCCCCTCTTCCTTCCTTCCTTTCTTCCTTCCTTGCACCCACGGGGAAAAATATAAAACTCTCTCTCTCTCTCTCTCTCTCTCTCTCTCTCTCTCTCTCTAAGTCATTTCAACACGAATAACAACACAAATACTCGTGTCATCTTCCAACTCCGCCTCGTTATAAACCCCGCCTCTTTCATCTCCTCTCTTACTCTCTCCTCCTCTGGCATCCCATCACTTTCTCTTTTATTCTCCTCTTCTTCCATCTCCTCTCCCACCCTCCTCTTCCAATCTCTCTGCCACCCCTTCTTCTATCCTCCCTCCCCCTCCACACACACACACACACACACACACACACACACACACACACACACACACACACACACACACACACACACACACACACACACACACACACACACACACACACACACACACACACACACACACCTCCTCGACCCCCCAAAATGTAGGCAAAATGGTGAGGGAGTGTAATAATACACGCCAGGGAACCACGTCACTCCTCTTGGCAGGTGGGAGGGGAGGGGAGGGGAATGGCCAGCTGGTACCCAAAACAGGAGGGAGGTAAGGAGAGGTGGAAAGAGGGCGATGAGGGAAGGGGGGAGGAAGAAGAAAGTGGAGAAGGGAGGGAGAGGGAATACAGGGGAAGGAGAGGAGGGAGGGAAGGGGAAGGAAAAGAAGGAGGAATGAGGGGAGGGGAGGACTTAAAACCTACCTCATGTAAAAATAACCTCCCCTCCACCTTACCATCACCCCACTCGGGCAGACACAAGGCCATCCACACCCTCTACACCCGAATCCCCTACACCCTCGTTACACCTCCACACTCCCTATACACCCTGTCAACAAAACCAAACATCCCTCCACCTTCACCTCCATAATCCCTACATCATCCCCTGTAAATTTCCAAGATAGTGAACCAGGAAGGAAGGAAGGAAGGAAGGAAGGAAGGAAGACGAGAAGGAGTAGGGCGGCTGCATCACACAGTAAGGTGAGCCTGCCTTTGTTTATTTACCTTCAGCACCATCACCACTTGAGTGTAAGCGATCACGCTGGCGGTGACGGTGGCGAGCCAAGGTACGAGTCCAGCCCCGCCCGCCCGCCCTTATGCCCCTCTGTCCGTCCGCTCTCTCCCTTTCCCTCCCTCTACAGCCTACACCATCTCACAAATCAAGGTATACAGACTCCAGGTACACGTCAAAGGTCAATGAACCTCAAGCCAAACTCTGGGACAACACTACCAGGTGCACGTCACAATGAGCGACCTGCAGGTGGGCCGGGCGTGAACCACAGCCAACAGGTGATGAAATTCTGTAAGATGAGAGACGATTACACAGGTACTTAATTGCCTTTATAAAGTATTATGTAGTTAAAATCCTCTGTATTTATAGAGACGCATGACTATTCTGTATTCATGAACATACACTCATCCAGGGGAGGTATACAGGGCCGGGGTGAGGTGGTGCTATGGCATCAAGGCTGAGCTACTGTACCTCTGAACGGCCATACACACACACACATTACCTGAGCATAGGTTAACCCTCCACCACACTCACTCAACTGTCCCTCCACAACAAACACTCAATCCGTCCACACACACACACACACACACACATATACACACACACACACGACAACCAGTAAAATTCGTGGAAAGTGTGAAACAGGGAATCAGAGGCACATAACACAGGCCATATCACCGCCCCTCTTATCTTATCAGTCAATCAATTAAGGTGTCATTCACAGGTATACGTTGTCGACCATGTCCACCCCCCTCCCCCGATCTCTCCCCTAAGCTCCCAATAATATTCCCGATTCAAACGTAATACTTCTTGATATTTTTTCTCCTATCAGTATAACATATCTTGAACATTCCCCTAAAACGCCACCTACTGAAAGCCCTGAAGTCTCCTGATGTCTGCTAAAAGTGTCCATATTTCAGCAGCCATTATTATTATTATTATTATTATTATTATTATTATTATTATTATTATTATTATTAGTATTGTTATTAACGAATGGCGGGTTTTTTTCGCATGGAGACTACTTGTTTTTATTTATTTAACCTCAATTAACAGATTATTATGATATACTTCTAATCTAAAACAATATCTTATCACTGTCTTGCCTACGACTTAGGAGCTAATTACAGTTTGAGAATGGAAAACACGCACCTGGAGACAGACAGACAGACACAATCAGACAGACATATATAGACACAGAGATACAGATAAACATATAGACAGACACAATAGACATGAGGCACTATCTCTCCCACCACCACTGCTTCCCCTTTCCACCTCAACCATCCCACCGCTCAACGGCATAACATAACCGGTTTACCCTCAACTGGTTACCTCACTAAATCCCTTCTCTCTCTCCCTCCCTCCCCCTTCCAACCTTACCTCGCCACACCCCTCCTTCCCTCCCTCCCAACAAACATTACCTCCCTCCTTATCAATCAAAACTCACTACAGCCCTCCTTCCCTCCCTCCCAACAAACATTACCTCGCCGCACCCCTCCTTCCCTCCTTCAACAAACATTACCTCCCTCCTTATCAATCAAAACTCACTACACCTCCTTCCTCCCTCCTGCAAACCTATACACCAACACAATAGAGCTTACAACCCCCCCCACCACCCCCACACACACTACTGCAACAACACGAGGTATGGACACTCCTCTCTCCCATATCGTTGTACCAGCGTAAAATATCCGAAATGATGGTCGTAAGTACGGTTAATATTACCTATATGAGGGTGTTTATAATCGGAGTAAAAGTAGCGTTAAGTGTTGCATATAAAAGTAGCGTAAGTGTTGCATATGAAAGTAGCGTAACTGTCGCATATAAAAGTAGCGTAAGTGTTGCCTATAAAATTTGCGTAAGTGTTGCATATGAAAGTAGCCTAACTGTTGCATAAGAAAGCAACGTAATTGTTGCACATATAAGTAGAATAAATGTTGCAAATACAAGTAAATGTTGAGTAAAAATAACATAAAAATAACGTCAATGGACCAGGAGACAGTGAGGAAGAGTTTATCTTTAAAAAGACTTCCCCGAGACACCCTACAGTGGGGAGGGAGGGAGAGGTAGGGAGAGGTAGGGAAAGAAAAGGAGGAAAGGGGCGGGTGTGGAGAGGAAGAATGGGTAGGAAGGGACGGTTGGATGAGTAAGGAAACGAGGGGTGAAAGGGTATTGAGGGTTGGGCAGGAAGGGAGGGGTGGAGGGGTAAAGAAGAAGGGCTGGGTAGGAAGGAAAGGGTGGGAGGGTAAAGTAGAAGGGCTGGGCAGGAAAGGAGGGAGGTGTAGAGGGTGGTATGGAGGGATGAGGGGGGTGCAGCAGGGAGGGACCTTACCAGAGCCCTCACCACCAGTACCTTTACAACCGGTTGCCAAAGGGTTAACGCTACACGGGTCACGGGTTCTGCCTCGCTCAACGGGTGGTAAGGTGTCACACACACACACACACACACACACACACACACACACACACACACACACACACACACGTCCATGTTAAGTCAAATATTCGACTATAATTAATAAATATTGAAGTGATAACCGTGGTAACATTACAAGATGTTCTTATTACCACCATGCTATTGTACTATTCCACATGATACTAAATGTTACATAATACTTCCTTGAGATAAATGTCCAGTATATATCAGGTGCCTAAAAGAGAGCTCAGGTTCTCAACTCGCTCAGCCATCTTAATATTGTTATTATTATCCACTCTGTATCTGTGTTTTTCTGGCTAAATAAACTGTTTCAATTCAATTCAATTCAATTCAATTCACTCACTCACTCACTCACACCCTGGGATCATAATGACACAGCTGGCCCCACATTAACGGTACAGGGATTTCAAGATAAGCTTCCTGTGGATCCCTCTTACATAACTCTCCCTGCAGAGTCCGACAAGAGTCAAACCCTCAAACAAGGACACTGCTGAACGCTATTTTGGGACCGTATATCCCATGTGTGTGATTGACATAGAAATAATAGATGGATTTGAAGCGTCCAGGTGTATTTGAAGCGTCCAGGTGTATTTGAAGCGTCCAGGTGCATTTGAAGCGTCCAGGTGTATTTGAAGCGTCCAGGTGTATTTGAAGCGTCCAGGTGTATTTGAAGCGTCCAGGTGCGTCAGGTGCATTTGAAGCGTCAGGTGTATTTGAAGCGTCAGGTGTATTTGAAGCGTCAGGTGTATTTGAAGCGTCCAGGTGTATTTGAAGCGTCCAGGTGTATTTGAAGCGTCCAGGTGTATTTGAAGCGTCCAGGTGTATTTGAAGCGTCCAGGTGTATTTGAAGCGTCCAGGTGTATTTGAAGCGTCCAGGTGTATTTGAAGCGTCCAGGTGTATTTGAAGCGTCCAGGTGCATTTAAAGCGTCCAGGTGAGTGTAAACAGGCAATACAGTAGTCGATTGCTGAAACGTACTCGGTGTGTCAAACAGGAGTATGAAGCATAATGTAAATATAAACTGTCATTGGTGGGCTGAGCCAAGGCCTTATGTCCCTCTGACAGTGTTGTCCATCACGCTGAGCTGAGTTGTGTGTGTGTGTGTGTGTGTGTGTGTGTGTGTGTGTGTGTTACAGCGGTTTATTATTGCAAGACAGCTAAAATATTAAGACTATCAATGTTGTCCTCCAAGAACCAAAGTTAACCAGCAAGTAAAGACGACCACATAGTAGTAGTTTGATTCTACTCGGTGATTTATGACTCAAACAGCTAGAGGGGCATCAAAAAAATTTGGGTGCACAGTAAACTAGTCCCAGGACGTGGCCAAAATATAATGTACCCCCCAGCCAGCTATCTAACACCTGCTGGAGACAACTGAGACAAGCCAGGTGACCCAGGTTAATGAGGAAAGGTGCCCGAGGGTGTTGCTACAGTGCCAACACAGGTGGAGGAGGAGGAGGAGGTGGGATACTGACACTATACTTCGGGTGAGAAAGTTTTTTTAAAGTTATTAGCCTATAAGGATAATAACTAATTGACCATAATTTAGTACATAGCTCACACTGGTACACACACACACACACACACACACACTGATACACACTAACATACACTGGATTCATACTACTACTACTACACTGAGCGCCTCTACTGCTGTGTTCATAAACTGTGCTCCTTACACCAACAAGTGCTATACATGTTACTCAAATACCGCCTTAAAATACACATCTCAGCATCTGCTATATTTCCTATCTCCTCTCACCTGGGAGAGTAAGACTGTCAGGCTGGGAGGGAGGGGAGGGGAGGGAGGAGGGGAGGGGAGGGAAGATGAGGAGTGAGGGGAGGGAGGGAGGGAGGGGAGGAGGAGGGAGGAGGAGGGGAGGAGGGGAGGGGAGGGGAGGAGGGGAGGGGAGGGGAGGGAGGGGAGGGAGGGGAGGGGAGGGAGGGAGGGAGGGAGGGAGGGAGGGAGGGAGGGAGGGAGGGAGGGAGGGAGGGGAGGGGAGGGGAGGAGGGGAGGGGAGGGAGGGAGGGGAGGGGAGGGAGGGAGGGAGGGAGGGAGAACACAAATGAGAAGGAGGTAGATGCGAAGGGAGAAAAAAGGAGGGCAGGTGGGTGGCAATCAGTAAGGTTACCTACCCTCACAACTCACCTGGGGTAGAGGGGGGAGGAGCCTGCACCTGGCGTCTAACACTACTCAAAGCCCACAGCCTTCCACTTACCACTCTCCCCCACCACAGCCAGGTGCTGCCCCTCCCCCCACCAGCTGCCCCCCCCCGGCTACAGCATAGGTTCACCGCCTCCCCACACGGTGCGTTTACCCTGCCGTGTTCCTGGGGCTCTGAACACCATCATTACCTTATGTTTACACTACATGTATACTGTGTGGCGGTGTGGGTCATTAAACTGGAGGGGAGGAGAGGGGAAGAGAGGAGGGAAGAGGGGAGGAAAGAGGAAGAGGAGGGAAGGAGAGGGAGGGAAAAGGAGAGGGAGGGAAGAGAAGAGAGAGGGGAGGGAGGGAGGGAAGATAAGGGAGGGAGGGAATAGGAAGGAGGGGTGGATGGAAGGAAGGGTGAGAGGGAAGGAGAGCAAAATTTTCCCTATCTAATAAAGTAAACAAGACCCCGAACAAAATGATTCAATTATTTTAACCCCTAACACATAAGACTGCCATGTACACTGTATTAAAAGACCCAAATGGTGAACCCAATTCCCCAGGACTGCTTGGGTTCGATCCCAGCTTGAATCGGATATGAGAAGGTCGCTAATCCAGAGTGACACAACCAATCACCGCAGATATTTTTTCCGGGTAGTTCGGCTCCTTACTGTACTAATTGGTGGACAAAGGGTGAAGACTTGATGGGGCTCTGCAGTGTAAATAACTTAACTATTATTATTGTCATTATTATTATTATTATTATTATTATTATTATTATTATTATTATTATTATTATTATTATGGCTCCCCTTAAGATTCGTATTCCCAGCAACTGTAGTACGAGTGGTGTATAAAACCTGGACTATTGTTGGGGAGAGGGAGAGAGGGTACAAGTGCCTGGGAGGGTGAGAGGTGGTGCTGGAAGGGAGCGTGTAGGAAGGGATGGGAGGGAGGTGGTGAAGGAGTGGATGGGAGGGAGGTGATGAAGGAGGAGATGGGAGGGAAATGATGAGGGAGGGAATGGAAGGGAGGTGATGGAGGAGGAGGTGGGAGGGAGGTGATGGAAGGGAGGTGATGGAAGGGAGGCGATGAGGGTTTGTATGTTTAGTAGGAAGGGAAGGTGGAGTGTGGTAAGGGAGGGACAAAAGGAGGGAAGGTGGAGTGTGGTAAGGGAGGGACGAAGGGAGGGAAGGTGGAGTGTGGTAAGGAGGGACGAAGGAGGGGAGAGGGTAAGGGACAAGGAGGGGGAGGTGGTAAGGAGGAGGAGGTGTTGTGAAGGACACGGGCCGCCTGCACCCTAAGTGGTACTCCAGTCAGTATATGTTTGGGCAGGTGAGCCTCACAGGTATTTCCGCTCTCTCTCTGGTCTCAGATATCACCTCCACCACCCCCCTTTGTCAACACCACCCCCAGCCACACCAACCCTAGCCACACAACCCCAGCCACACCAACCCCAGCCACACCACCACCAGCCACACACACTCATCACACGAAGGCAAGTATTGTATGTCTAATATATGAATTAATTAATATTACCTGGTGTTGGTCGAGCAAAAAAACAAACAAACAAACAAGCAAGCAAGCAAGCAAACCAACACGAGTAATGGGAATATGAGAATTAAAAAGAAGAAAAAAGAGGAGGGTGAGAGGGAGAGGGGGTGAGGAGAGGGGTGAGGAGGGGAGAGGGGGTGAGGAGGTGGGAGGGGGAGGGAGGTAGGGAGGGGTGAGAGGGGGGTGAGGAGGGGACAGGGGGTAGGAGGGGGAGAGGGGGTGAGGGAGGGGATGAGGCGGGAGAGGGGAGGCAGGGGAGAGGGGATGAGTGAGAGGGGATGAGGAGGGGAGAGGGGATGAGGAGGGGGGGGAGGGGATGAGGAGGGGGGAGAGAGGGGATGAGGAGGGGGGGAGGGGATGAGAGGGGGAGAGGGGATGGAGAGGGGGAGAGGGGATGAGGAGGGGAGGGAGGGAGGGAGAGGGGGTGAGGGAGGGGAGAGGGGGATGAGGAGGGAGGGAGGGGAGGATGAGGGGGGGTGAGGAGGGAGAGGGGGTGAGGAGGAGGGAGAGGGGGGTGAGGAGGAGGGGAGGGAGGGGTGAGGAGGAGGGGAGAGGGGGGGGGAGGAGGAGGGGAGAGGGGGGTGAGGAGGGGAGAGGGGTGGAGGAGGGGAGGGGAGACGTGTGCCTCAGCCAAATCTTGAGGGTCCCACACCTCACCTCACACTATGACGAGTGACCTGGTTATCCCCACACACACACACACACACACACTACAGTAAACACCCCCCTCCCCTCTGGCCCAATGACAAGTGTACACCACCCTAAATGTCTTGGTGGCACCCGCTGGCACCCTTCACCTTGCTAATAAGTACTCACAGACACACACACACACACACCTACGGACAGGGAGGACGAAAATATATCCATGACATCATTCAACCAATCATTCTCCACAACCCAAACAGAAAAAAAAAACTAGTTGATGTCCCTTCGCAGATTTCCGGAACCATCAGCTGACGAAATACTCAGAGTAATCCTGAAGTGGCTACAGGCTACTCACTCATCCTGCCGGAGCAACACCCACACACACTGCTTACCTGTAAACCAAGAGAGAATACTTCCATCAATAAGACTCATAGCGTTATCTCAGTCTCGTTATAAATCAATACATACAAAATTAACTTGCACTTTAACTGATGAAGAGATGTGAGGCTCAAAGTTTCTCCTTCATATGCCAAGAATATGACTCTAAGAATAAAGTTAAGGGACTCGTATATACCAAGATACTTTAGACCAGTGGATGAACTAACGGGTTTATGATACATTTAAATCCCTGTCTAGAGCTCCTGGTCAACGGGAGGTGATGAATGAAACATCTGTCCGAGAAGTGTTACAATCAAAGTGATAATTCATTTTTATTAACACTTATCTCCACAACTAAGGCGACGTGATTAGTCTTTCCTGTTATTCTTAAAACGTTCTGCTGACTGACAGATACAGGAAGCGTTCTACTGTACTCACGACACACACAAAACTAGAGTGTGTGGGTGGAGGGTGATAACCAAGATAAATTACTGTTAGTGTAAGAGATAAACACACCCTGACACATCTCGACACACTCCAGTAGTATGACAGTTTAACACAACCTTCAACAAAAGTTCCAGGTTAAATGGGTCCCAGTTCTAACCTAACCTAACCATAAGTAACAAATAGGATTAAAGTTTATTGGAATTTGGCGTATATACCTTCGAGACTGGACCAAAATTGTTAGGTTAGGTTAGGTTAGGTTAGGTTGGGTTAGGTTAGGTTTGGTTAGGTTGCTGGGTTGGGTTGCTGGGTTGGGCTGGGTTGCTGGGCTGGGTTGGGTTGCTGGGTTGGGTTGGGTTGGGTTGGGTTGGGTTGCTGGGTTGGGTTGCTGCTGGGTTGGGTTAAGGTTGTTGGGTTGGGTTGGGTTGCTGGGTTGGGTTGCTGGGTTGCTGCTGGGTTGCTGCTGCTGCTGGGTTGGGTTAGGTTAGTTAGTTAAGAAGTTAGTTACAGTTGGGTTAGGTCGGGTCACTATCAGGACTGTGAATCACCTGACCAACCACCTTAAGCTTCATCTCACACCACATTACATCAAAACACCTGTGACGTAAATAAACAACGATTTAATCCAACTTTTACCGGAATAAAGGACATTTTTACGACTTAGACACACACACACACACTCACACACACACACACACACACACACACACACACACACACACACACACACACACACACACACACACACACACACACACATTAAGTACTCTACATCAGATCAGTCTAGAGGTGTATGGGAATGGGAATAAGCTTATGGTGGGTGACGCGTTTAGTTGTATGATGCGACAGAGGGGATTGAGAGGTAAAACGGAATGGAAATCATGGAAACTTGTCAAGGAAGGGAAATAATATAAGGAACTACACAAGTTTTATAGCAGTAAGAGAGAGTAGAGTGTGTGTGTGTGAGTAGAGTAGAGGTGTGAGAGAGTGTGTGAGTAGAGTAGAGAGAGTGTGTGTGTGTGAGCAGAGTAGAGTAGAGTGTGTGTGTGTGTGTGTGTGTGTGTGTGTGTGTGTGTGTGTGTGTGTGTGTGTGTGTGTGTATTATGTATAAGAAAAATAACCGGCGTGTCAATATTCAGTTAAGAGGTATAGGGAGGGAGGGAGGGAGGGAGGGTGAAGGTGTGGTAAGGGCGTGGTAGGGTGAGTGGCGGAGATGACATGGCGCGGCAAGAGTCGCGGCGTGACGAGGGGCGTGGTGTCTGTCTGTGTGTGTGTGTGGTAGTGAAGGTTGCGTCATCTACGTTATCTTCAGCGAGAGAGTAAAGAGGCTGGGAGGGAAGGAGGGAGGGAAGGTGAGAAGACCCCGCCATGTCTCCCTGACACCGGAAATACGCGCACACAGCTTCCTCACCCTCCCCCCAACACACACCAATTGACCTCCCTACTACCTGGCGTTACTCAAGAGGCCCCGAGGGGTGGCCCAAGTCAACTACCATTAACCTCGTCACTTGTAACACACTTTCCCCCACTACATACACACACACAAATCTCTCTCTATCTCTCCTCTACAACACATTACAATACCAACACCTCTTGCCCCTTTCAGACCCCATGCGTGTAGTTCCTCGCCCCCATTTAGAGACAGACACCACAACAATTGCATCGTCAGGACGAGTGTGTGTGTGTGTGTGGCTATCCCAGACAACAACACCCACATGACCGCCACAACACCACCAGCGACAACAACAACTTGAGCCACGCCCACCTCCTCCTCCTCCTCCAGTAGAGCCACCCGACGTACACACATACACAGCAACAATAATTCATAAATTCCTCTTCTTAAATATATAAAAAAATGTCTCTAATGAAATATAGCGACTGTTATTTCTGTCCCTTGGCAACATGGCTAATGAGGTCCCGCCATGGCTCATCCCATTACTGAAGTGCGTCTCTCTCCACTACAGTATGTGTGAGTATAGGGACCCTTGTGATGATAGACGTTTATATATGCATCTCATATCGTCGAGAACATCGTTAATATAAACAGTGCATGGGAAAATATATAAATTAATGTTTACAAAAATTATTATCATACCGTAGCATCAGTTTATCAGTCATTATATAAAACGCCACAGCACACACAGACAACAGGAAGTTTATTAACAGTGAGACACGCCCACACGCGCAAACACACGCGCGCGTGCCCCCACACACACACACACATCCGCTCTCCTCCTCCCTCCACTCACGGTCTCAAGTGTTTCACAATGACCTCAACCTCGAGACACACTTCCTACTCGTATCGCTGGTTCATCTCGGCCTCCTGGTGGTGGTGGTGGTGGTGGTATTGGTGGCGGTATTGGTGGCGGTGGTGGTATTGGTGGTGGTGGTGGTGGTGGTGGTAGTGGTGGTGGTGGTGGCAGGTGGTAGTGTAGTGAGGACAGTGGTGGTGGGGTTATTGGTGGTGTATTGGTGGTGGTGGTGGTGGTGGTATTGGTGGTATTGGTGGTGGTGGTATTGGTGGTGGTGGTATTGGGTGGTGGTGGCATTGGTGGTGGCGGTGGTGGTATTGGTGGTGGCGGTGGTGGTGGTGGTGGTAGTGGTAGTGACAGTGGTGGTGGTGGTGGTATTGGTGGTGGTGGTATTGGTGGTGGTATTGGTGGCGGTGGTGGTAGTGGTAGTGACAGTGGTGGTGGTTGTTAAGTTAGGCTACTAGTAGCGATGTGAGGTAAACCTAACTCCTTACCTATCCTCATTAGCAACAGCGACACTGACTCCTTTACCTCTACCAAGACACTGTTGTTACATTCCTCACCTACTACTGTTCTTCCGCCAGCCTCAGGACACGACCACCCCCCCCACCCCGTCACTAATAACGTATCTTAACAAACCCCTCATCAGTGTCGACACCATATACACCCCGAGGTGAAGGCGACCAGCAACATGACGGGGCGAAGTGAGGCCGTATTATGAGGCTCAGAGAGAGAGAGAGAACACGTTAGTTACTAAAAGAGGACAATAATTAAAAAAGAAAACGTGAATCAACTATGGCATTCGACGCGGAACAATCATGCTGCTGCTGCTGCTGCTGCTGCTACTACTACTACTACTACTACTAATAATAATAATAATAATAATAATAATAATAATAATTATAATAATTATAATTATTATATTAATAATAATAATAATAATAATAATAATAATAATAATAATAATAATAATAATTATAATAATAATGGTTGCCTCTCGAGGTCGAGGATGGTCGGCCCTCGGGCCACCTACTGTAGGCGTGAATTTGTTTAAGGTGTAAAAGCTGTCGCCAACACAACACAACAACCACACCTTGAGTTAACGAGCTGCATGACCCAGTGTCAAGAAATAGTCCGAGAATACCGGACGGCTCGCCAACTGCACTGGCTAACCATTACCCCGGAACGCGATCCGCAAATATATTAAAATCCAGGTTCCCAATTAGTGCTGGGTAGAGAAAACTTGCCCTTAGTTTCACCCTGCCCTGGGATCGAACCCTCGCTTGCGAGGCGAGCATGCTGACCATTACACCACAGGTCGCCATGCACACCCAAAGACAGACAGATAGAGACAGACAGGAGGTGGACAAAAACTATAACATCGACAAGGTGAGAGAGGAGATAAGAAAAGTAGGTCGACAGGACGAGAGAACCAAGAGACTCGACATAGACAACAAGAACATGATGGTACGGGAGAGAAGAAAGTATGTACGGTAGTGTAGACAAAGAAGAGACCAGACAGACCCCACGTCGACACGACAGGGGTGTGTCGACAGGATGTGGACCAAAACGCCATCGACAGCGTGAAGAAGTATGGCTGCGTCGAACAGGAAAAGAACAATTTGGTGAGGGGTGAAGAGGTGGAGGAGGGAGAAAAGGGGAGATGAAAGAGGGGAAAGAGGGAGGAGGAAAAGGAGAAGAAGGAAGTGGAGAGAAGGAAGAAGGGAGGACTGAAAAGAATGGGGAGGAGAGAAGGATGAAAGGGGGAGGAGAAAAGAAGTAAGAGGAGAAAGAATGACATGAAAGAAGAAAGAGGAGGGTAAAACTGAGGAAAAGAAAGGAGGAGGATGGGGAGGAGACGATGAACAGGTGTAAGTGATGGTACACAATATACGAGGAGGAGTGCCGGAGTTGGAGGGATGGAGGGGGGTTGGAAGGTGGAGGAGGGGGGTTGGAATGGGGGTGGAAGGTGGAGGGGGGGGTTGGAAGGTGGACGAGGGGAGTTGGTTGGATGGGGGTAGGGGGAGATATGGAGAAGAAAGAGGGAGAGGGGGAGGGATAGAGAGGGGGAGAGATGGAGGGGGGAGAGTTGGGACGATAACAGCACCTTCTGGGTACCTCATCGCAGCTACGCGTCATCGTTGTCACCACACCTGGAGGAGGATCACCTCGTTATCTCGTCTGTCGCAACGCTGCCTGACTACCTACCTCGGCTACCAGACAGACACACACACAGAGGGGGTGAGGGAAGCCAACAGTGCACTGGCCAGCACCCTGGGTCTATCAACACTAATGCTCACTGTACTGCCACCATACGACCCTCCTTCGTTATACTGCGTCCCCACGAATATGTATACACGGCTCTTTACACACACACACAAAAAAAACACTTAACACTCGTAGTTCCACACATCACACCACACTTTTTACACCACCATAACATACACTAAAAAAAAGTCCCACACCCAAGACAACACCGCCGTCTACTTTACACCACGACCGACCCCCTGGTGAGGAGAGACACAACAGCTAAGGTTTAAAAATAGCACAAAAGGTCAACTCTTATTTAGGTTATGAGGAAGAAGATAATAATAATTAACCTTTTCAGTTCACCAAGGTGTTGACGTCGACAAAGAGGCGACGCCCACACACTACATTCCTGCCACATTACTCCCAACTTAAAACGGAATTCAATTACCTAATACAGCCTTATACAGTAATGCGAGACTCAAACGTATATAAGCAAAACGTGGGGGTAGTTGTTTTTGTTGTTGTTATAGTTATCTACAACATCAAACTGCAGCTGAACAGTCTGATGATTCGGTTATGAGGAATCAAGCAAAAACAAACAAACGGATAATGTTAAGACTATAAACGCCTTCCTTGTTCGTGGCATAATATTGAAATTAAAAAAAATGGACACACTAACGATCATCAACACGTGGAGAATGGTGGCAGACAACCCGATAACCCAGGTTCTAGTTAGGTTAGGTTAGGTTAGATTTGGCTGGGATAGGATAAGTTTGGTTGGGTTAGGATACGTCTGACTGAGCTAGGATAGGTCTAGCTGGGTTAGGATACGTCTGACTGAGCTAGGATAGGTCTGGCTGGGTTAGGATAGGTCTGGCTGGGTAAGGATAGGTCTGGCTGGGTTAGGATACGTCTGACTGAGCTAGGATAGGTCTGGCTGGGTTAGGACACGTCCGACTGAGCTAGGATAGGTCTGGCTGGGTTAGGACACGTCTGACTGAGCTAGGATAGGTCTGGCTGGGTTAGGATACGTCTGACTGAGCTAGGATAGGTCTGGCTGGGTTAGGACACGTCCGACTGAGCTAGGATAGGTCTGGCTGGGTTAGGACACGTCTGACTGAGCTAGGATAGGTCTGGCTGGGTTAGGATACGTCTGACTAAGCTAGGATAGGTCTCTGGCTGGGTTTGGGACACGTCTGGCTGAGCTAGGATAGGTCTGGCTGGGTTAGGACGTCTGACTGAGCTAGGATGGAGTCTGGCACGGGTTGGGATGCGATCTGGCGGGAGTTAGACAGTTGTGGCTGGAGTAGAAGACTTGGGATACGTTTGGTTGGATAATATTAAGTTATATATAGTTAACCAAACTTAGGGGCCAATAAGACTGGAACCCATTTTAACCAACACCACAACCACAAAAAACAGCATGGTGCAGGAGTTATGAGGGGGCTGTGTCGTCCTGTCCTGTGGGCTGACCTAGGATTGGTGCTGACCCCCCCTTACACACACACACGTAAAACCCCAGACCTCAATTCCTTTACTATCACCCTCTTCCCTCCTCCGCTATCACCCTCTTCCCCTCCTCGCTATCACCTCTTCCTCCCTCCCCATCACCCTCTTCCTCCTCCACATCACCCTCCTCCACTATCACCCTCCTCCGCCATCACCCTTCCTCCGCTATCACCCTTCCCTCCTCCGCCATCACCCTTCCCTCCTCCGCTCACCCTTCCTCCTCCGCTATCACCCCTCTTCCTCCTCCCTATCACCCCTTCCCTCCTCCGCTATCACCTCTTCCTCCTCCGCTATCACCCTCCTCTTCCCCCCCCTCTCCGCCATCACCCTTCCCCCCTCCGCCATCACCCTCTTCCCCTCCGCTATCACCTCTTCCCCCTCCGCCATCACCCTTCCCCCTCCTCCGCTATCACCCTTCCCTCCTCCGCTATCACCCTCTTCCCCCTCCCCCTCCGCCATCACCCCTCTCCCTCCTCCGCCATCACCCCTTCCCTCCTCCACATCACCCCTTCCCCTCCTCCGCTCACCCCCTCTTCCTCCCTCCGCCATCACCCTCTTCCCTCCACCATCACCTCTTCCCTCCTCCGCTATCACCTCTTCCCCTCCTCCGCTATCACCCCTCTTCCTCCTCCACATCACCCTTCCTCCGCCATCACCTCTTCCCCTCCTCCGCCATCACCCTTCCCCTCCCTCCCCATCACCCTCTTCCCTCCCTCCGCTATCACCCTTCCCTCCCTCCGCCATCACCCTTCCTCCTCCACATCACCCCTCTCCTCCGCCATCACCCTCTTCCCTCTCCGCTATCACCCTCTTCCCTTCTCCGCTATCACCCCTTCCCCTCCCCCCGCCATCACCCTCTTCCCTTCTCCGCTATCACCCCTCCTCCTCCGCTATCACCCCTTCCCTTCTCCGCTATCACCCCCTTCCCTCCCCTCTATCACCCCTCTTCCCTCTCCTCTATCACCCTCTTCCCTCCTCCCTATCACCCTCTTCCCCTCCTCCGTTCTCCATTACCATAATTATTTTCTCTAAACCTCTGTTGATTAATGACACCAACAGAGGTCAACACAGTGTTTCAGGTGAGTACTTAGTTATAAAGTCTATGATATAATGCGTGTTCACTCGTATATAACAGGTACAGCGAGATATACCTTCATGTAGTGGAGTATTACAGTTTCGTGTTGCCAGGTGCTAGGTGGGGATGAAACTTGTATAGTATGAGCCAATTACCAACCCCAAGAGCTATATAGAATGGGGAACACACACACACACACACACACGAACTCGCTTCCATTATATTCCCTCCCCTAGCTTAAATGTTTGCAACACTACACTACTCTAACCTAACCTAACCTAACCTAACCTAACCTAACCTAACCTAACCTAACCAAACCTAACCTAACCTCACATCACCTCATCAAACCTAACCTAACCTAACCTAACCTAACCAAACCTAACCTAACCTCACATCACCTCATCAAACCTAACCTAACCTAACCTAACGGTGTGTCGTCGGTAAACAAAAAAAACACTAAATTTATCATGCGGAAACCCTCTTATCTATACCAGCGGATACACTAGCAACCTGACAAAGACTATAACAACTCGGCTCGTCTAAATACAATACAACAAAATACAATACTATACGATACACAAAACATTGCAACAAAATACAATACGATACAACAACAATAAAACAATACAAAATACAATAACAATAAAATAACAATACAACAATAAAATACAATACAATACAACAATAAAATACAATACAATAACAATACAACAAAATAAAATACAACAAATTACAATACAGTACGATACAACAATACACCCAGGTCTGCTGATATAGGCACAGGGCTCAAAGCATAACACATCACCCCCAAAGCTTCTCTCAAATACACACACACATAAGCCACGAGTCAGTGTAAAATAAACCATCAAGGTGGAAAGAGAGGTTACCTTTGCCATAGAACCGAGCACATGGGTATAGAACGGTCTGTGCCACGTGAAGCTATATATTTAACTATCTATATGTGATCTATATAACTAGACCTATCCATGAAGCCTATATAACTATCATTCTAACTACATATACACGTAGCCTATATAACTATCTATATAGCCTATAACTATCTATCCACGTAACCCATATATAACGATCTAACCTATAGCTATCTAAACTATAACTATCTATCCACATAACCCATATATAACTATCTAACCTATAGCTATCTAAACTATAACTATCTATCCACGTAACCCATATATAACTATCTAACCTATAGCTATCTAAACTATAACTATCTATCCACGTAACCCAATATAACTATTCAACCTATAATATTCAAACTATAACCATCTATCCACGTAACCCATATATAACTATTCAACCTATAGCTATCTAAACTATAACCATCTATCCACGTAACCTATATGTAACTATTTATCTATATAACTATAACAGTGTACATATCTATCCATGCAACTTAAATCTTCACCAAATTTATATAATGAAAAAGAAGAAAAAATTAATCCTGGTATCAATAAACACTACAACAACCACTACAGGTGCTATGCTTAAGCGCGGGTCAGAGGTCAGAGGTCAAAAACAAATAGCTAATGGATTATGTGTCACATCACACCTTTCAACTTCTTTATGCTGTGTAATATATAATGTAGGAGGAGCGGATTAAAGAAGACAATTTTACACGCCTTTCTTTCACTGTTATTCATTCATTCCTTCATTCATTCTTACTGCCTGAATAATCTCCCTTTTGTCTATGTTGTTTCACACGATCTAATGTCACATCATCAGCACGTCACATCGTCACCACTACGTCACATCGTCACCACTACGTCACATCAACCACTACATGTCACACACCACACATACGTCACCACTACGTCATCTCTCAAACCAGCGTAACATTACCAGAAACACAAGACATTTAAGAGGTGATGTCGCAGGTAGAAACAGAGATCCAGGTAGGGGTGATAGTGGTGGTGTGGTAGGGGTGGTAGGGGTGGTTGTAGGGGGTGGTGGTGGCAGGTGGTAATAGGAGGGTAGAAGTGGTGGTAGAGGTACCGGAGCGGTGGCAGGGGCAGGGCACCATAAGAGGTCGACACAGTAGTGGTTTGGGTGGCTGCCCCATGGACCACACTCAACCTTGCACCCAATTACTACTTGGTTACCCTGTTAGTGCTCTCAATGGCAGCGTCTCATCCCACTCGTGCTGAAACGCCCACGTCACGCCCAACATTCCACCCCTCTTCCCCCCACACTCCCCACTCCAACCCCTCTTCCTTTCCCCCTTCCACCCACTCAACCCCTTCTTCCCATTCCCCCTCCACACCCCATGCTCCCCATTCCACCCCCTCCTCCTCCCTCTTCACCTCTCCTCTTCCCCATCCCCCTCCCCATCAAGAGCAATTCACAGCTCTGAAATGCAACCGTGTTTTAACATATCTGAAATAACTTCTTTCAAATCTGTCTCACTTCATTCATGCCAAACTTTAAAAAAAAAAAAAAAATTATATATATATGTGTGTGTGTGTGTGTGTGTGTGTGTGTGTGTGTGTAATTCAACCAAACACGTTTTATACCGGATATTTTACATCACCTGTGTGTTTGTTCGTCTGTTTGAGGTGATTCAACCTGAGGGTCATTAATCATCGCTCGATAGGGATTAATTTCTACAGCATTAAATTTCTAGAAAATGGAAGATGTCTCTCTGCACACTCAGTCAAAACTGTTAAACATATTATAACTCCTATAATGTTTAACACCAGAGAGAGAGAGAGAGAGAGAGAGAGAGAGAGAGAGAGAGAGAGAGAGAGAGAGAGAGAGAGAGACAGAGAGAGAAAGAGAGAGAGAGAGAGAGACAGAGAGAGAGAGAGAGAGAGAGAGAGAGAGAGAGAGAGAGAGAGAGAGAGACAGACAGAGAGGAGAGACAGAGAGAGAGAGAGAGAGAGAGAGAGAGAGAGAGAGAGAGAGAGAGAGAGAGAGAGAGAGAGAGAAGAGAGAGAGAGAGAGAGAGAGAGAGAGAGAGAGACAGAGAGAGAAGAGAGAGACAGAGACAGAGACAGAGACAAGAGAGAGAGAGGAGAGAGAGAGAGAGAGAGAGAGAGAGAGAGAGAGAGAGAGAGAGAAAGAGAGAGAGAGAGAGAGAGAGAGAGAGAGAGAGAGACAGAGAGACAGAGAGAAAGAGAGAGAGAGAGAGAGAGAGAGAGAGAGAGAGAGAGAGAGACAGAGAGAGAGCAGAGAGAGAGAGAGAGAGAGAGAGAGAGAGAGAGAGAGAGAGAGAGAGAGAGACAGAGAGACAGAGAGAGAGAGAGAGAGAGAGAGAGAGAGAGAGAGAGAGAGAGAGAGAGAGAGAGAGAGAGAGAGAGAGAGAGAGAGAGAGAGAGAGAGAGACAGTGAGAGAGAGAGAGACAGAGAGAGAGAGAGAGAGAGAGAGAGAGAGAGAGAGAGAGAGAGAGAGAGAGAGAGAGAGAGAGAGAGACAGAGAGAGAGAGAGAGAGAGGACAGAGAAGAGAGAGAGAGAGAGAGAGAGAGAGAGTGTGTGTGTGTGTGGAAGGTGATCACATTATTAATCTTGTCCAAACAAACACAGCTACACAAACCTCCCGGGGGTGATTTGGTTCATTCCCAGGACTAATTTATCGTTTTAGCTTCAACAGTTCCAACGCCAGGGAGAAACAGACAGACAGGCACAGACGGAAAAAATACTCATAGACTGTCCAGAAAAATAGTGGTGGTGTGTGAAGGGTTGGTGAGGAAGCAGACGAGGAACCACCACACTACCACCACCACCACACCACTACCAACACCCACCACCACAGCCAACTACCACCACCACAACCAACTACCACACTACCACCACCACAGCCAACTACCACCACCACCACTACTACCACCACCACAGCCAACTACCACCACCACCTACTACCACCAACACAGCCAACTACCACCACCACCACCTCACGCCAGGCCTCACCACTACCACCAGAGGCCCGACACCCCGTCCTGCCAAACACAACACTGCCACTATACTTCTAATAAGACCCAACCACACACACACACACACACACACACACACACACACACACACACACACACACACACACACACACACACACACCCTATTTCAGAGTGTAAAATTTTATAGGCCTATCCGACTTAAAAAAACAACAACTCCAGACCTACCACAAAAAATTCACAATACAATAAAAAACAAATACAATCACACCTAGACCATCATCAGCGACAAGAATCAACGAAACAAAAACAAAAAACAAAAGTAACAACTCTCTGTTATTGTTTTCATTCCATCACATCACGCTTGTAAGTTTTTGGAACGAAATGACAACAAATTTACCAAGACGCTCTGTAAGTCACGGGGAACAGGACGGGGAAGAAGTCAAAATGCTTACCTGACACCAAAAGACCCAACAACAACAAGGAAAAGGAGAAATGAAAAACGAAAGAAAAAAACAGAAAAAGAAGGAAGGAAATAGCCGAAGTGTTTAGGTTTTTCTCCGCTCGGGGCAGCACTCGAGAATGTGAAGAAGTAGACAAACAAACTGGACGATATATTTCATGGGGTTTAATTAAATCGTCCGCGTGGTTGTGGCCTGTGGGGGAGGGGAGAGGAGAGAGAGGAGGAGGAGGAGGAGGGAGAGAGGAGGAGGAGGAGGAGGAGGAGGAGGAGGAGGAGGATAGAGAAAGAAAGAAGGAGGAGGAGGAGGAGAGGGAAACAAGGAGGAAGGAAGAGGGAAGCAAGGAGGAAGGAAGAGGACAGGGAGAAGGAAACAAAATACAAGGAGGAAGGAAGCAATTAAGGAAGGCTGAAAGAACATTAAAACAAAAAATGTAAGTTTGACTTCCAGAGCTAAGGACCCACGTCCCTGTCATCGTTCAGAGTAGCGGGGCCACTGATCATGCCTCGCCGTGATCTGTTGACAAACTGTGACCTGGATATAGACCCGAGTGTTGACAGTGACGGCGTATGAAAAGTGATGCCGACTTACCCCCATCCCCTCCCTCAAATCGTGGCAGAAGACAAAAACAGCTGCTAACAGGAACGATCGAGAGAAGAGGAGGGAGAGCGAAAAAGAAAGAAGAGAGGAAGAGAGAATACGACGCCACTTCACACACACAGCCTCCCCCCCTCCTTCATCTCCCGGCCTATCCATCCATGACCCTGGCGGCGGCGGCAGCAATGAAGGTGGAGGACAGGAGCCTCTCTCATCAACCTGGTCTTGGAGGCAGGCGGAGACGGCAGGTCCCCGGCTATAGAGTGGCAGGCAGGGGGAGAGTGAGGGAGGGAGGGAGGGAGGGTAGGTGGGGAGGGAAGGTAGTCAGGTGAGCGGCCCCGGCTGTGTGTGTGTGTGTGTGTGTGTGTCAGTCAAGTCAGGTGGTGAGGGTCTGGTTTAAAAGCGTCACAATGATGTAAAGTTCTTTCTAAACATTGCCTCCCTCTGTTATGACGCTGGTATTTTGGAACTGGCACCCTACCATCACCACCAGCCGCCGACACCTGACGGCTCCCCCCAGCAGCGATGGGTACACACACACACACACACACACAGTAGTAGTAGTAACTATAGATGTCCTTAAGTCCTTCACCGCCCATAACACGCCTACAACCACAAAAATCTTAATGACCTAATGATGTCATCTGGTGTAATTGAACGCACTTTCAGGTATACACTCACAGATATATAACACAGATACCCTTACATTATGGTAGACTCAGCCTTTACTAATACTGAACCTGATAATCCCCAAGAGACGACTGGACAACAATTCGGCAGATCAAGAGTATATATTAACAAGCCGCCTACGGTGTTCCCTCTCACGGAGCTCTTTAAACATTACTATGGTTTACCCCGTTACTTCACATCTATATATTTATGCAAGTAAATCACTGTAGGTGCGCGTTATCCAGGTATACGCTGATAACCCCTGAAGATGTGAATTACACGAAAGCGCTTGGGAACTTCGTGTTTTCTTGTTTCCTTGTGGTTATCAGCATATCTATATACTTAGGTTTGGTTAAGGCCCTCCGTTGGTTTCAGAGAAATTTTTTTTTGTAGAGAAAGAAAGGGTGAAAGAAGATTAGAGGTAGGGGAAGGAAGTTATAGTTCGGAAATTGAAGAAGTTTAGGAGGAGGTAAGAGAGGGCGGGCTGACCGCCTAGCTAAGCTAATAGTGTGTTAGGGTTATGTCATGAGCTAGTTATTGTCTGTCGGTACAGGCACTAGACATCCTACCCTGTCCCATATATGGGTGTTTTAAGGGCCTTATGTCAATGGCGTAACAGGGTGGCCAGGCGGGAGGAAGGGAGGCCGGGCGGGAGGAAGGGAGGCCGGGCGGGAGGAAAAGAAGCCGGGCGGCAGTGCTCGTCATTACAGACCAACACACTAACGCTAACAGTCTTATATAATTCGCCAGTATTTGATATAAACTGAAATAAGAAGACGACAGAATTATCACTTTTCTCTCTAATCTATTTCTATCAATACACCATAGAAAAATGTAATCTGACTGCCTGTAGCTTATTTTACTTGCACTTTACTACACCAACTGAGAGGCAATATGGAGTGTTACTATAGTGACTTCTACAAAGGTATTTTTAATCTAACCTAACGTGACCTAATCTAACCTAACGTGACATGACCTAACCTAACTTAACCTTATACCTAACCTGATCTAACCTAACGTGACATGACATGACCTGACCTCATCTAACTTAACCTGACCTAGCCTAACGTGATCTATCCTAACGTGACATGACCTGACCTAATCTAACCTAACGTGACATGACCTGACTTAATCTAACTTAACCTTATACCTAACCTGATCTAACCTAACGTGACATGACCTAACCTAACTTAACCTTATACATAACCTGATCTAACCTAACGTGACATGACCTGACCTAATCTAACTTAACCCGACCTAGCGTAACGTGATCTATCCTAACGTGACATGACCTAACCTAACTTAACCTTATACCTAACCTGATCTAACCTAATCATCCTAAATATCTTGTAAACCGCACGCCATAGCAGCACCCGCTCATCTATCCATCAAACGCTCTAATTTATCCATCTCTACCTACTAAATGCTAATACAGTACCTCAATCCATCTGTCTATCTATCTATAACATCAAGAGGAAGAGGGAGAATGAGAGCAGAACGTCACAGGAAGGGGCGAAATTGAGACAACAGAGCATGTTAATATAATGTACTACTAACGTTATGCAACAGCGAGGGAGATGGTGAGAGGGGGAGAGGGAAAGTGAGAGGGAAGAAGGAAGGGGAAGGAGTGGGGAGAGGGGATGAGGAGGGTCTGGTAAACATCCCCCCCCCAACCTCTTCCTCTCCCCACTTATTTCATACCCTCCTCCTCTTACCTCCCCCCCTTCTTCTTCCTCCTTCACTCCCCCCCTTCTTCTTCCTCCTTAACCCCCCCCCCTTCTCCCTCAGACTGCCAGTGCAACACATGATCAATACAGCTGAGTGGTCCACTGTCTGACCCGGCTCTGACTGCGGCTATTGAGTTTGTGGTAGGCCCAGTGTGTGTGTGTGTGTGTGACGGGGCCTGGCTGTTGAGTGAGTGAGTAGGAGCAGCCCCCCCCCACACACACACATTCCTCCTGTCACATGTTCGATGATCTACACGAGAATTAATCTCCTATTTTCGTCTATGCTTTGATTTCTCTCGTCGGCAACACCTAAGGATATATAATCATTATTATTATTATTATTATTATTAAAGGAATTATCATTATAACTATCACACAATTCTTTGTTACTTTCATTTCATTTAGTTATTTTGGTATAACAATGGTGACTTTATTTTTTGTACACTGACAGACACACACAGAGGTGGACACACTCGCATAAAATGACAGACACGTCATCTCTGCAGTATTTTCAGTCTTCCGCACCATGACAGCCGCCGCCGTCACCCATACATCACCAGCACCACCACTGCCACAGCTCGGACTACCATCACTCCTATAACCACCACTATACCACGACTACTACGACTACCAGCACGCTCAATTCACTACCTACCACAAAATCTCCCACCACCACCATCCCTGACACCACCACAACAACCAAACTCAGTTCACCACCAACCACCACCGGCCAACGCCTACCCGGGCGCCGCGGCTGACCACCGTGTCTGCCGCAGCCGGTGGTGACCTAGTTAGGATCAGCCAGAGTACAAATTTTAAAGGGGTACTGTCGCCGCCCCACCCACCCCCGCCACCCACGAGATCTGAGGACCGCCCACTACCGCCACCCAAATCTATAGCCAAGTCAGGCTAACTCAAAGGAGGTGAATTTAATTATGCAGAACAAAATATTAAGATTTATTAATATCAAGCAGAGAAAATATAGAGATAAACAAAGAGACCTCACTGAACCGTCTGTCTAGCTAAGTCGAGTCTGGGTCACTCTGGGGAGGCTAAAACAATAATCACAACAGAAACAAATACAATGAAAAATTAATAAAGTGGACGAATCGGACAAATAAAGTACTGACGCCCGATGAAACAAAAACAAAAAAATCCTTAAGTCTGGGTGAAACAAAGAAAATACTAAAGCTTGGATGAAACAGACTAAGGAAAACCAGAAACAACCATAAGTACAGGAAATCAGACACACACACACACACACACACACACGTCGATAACCCAAGACAATGTTCCCACGAATAAAATGACCCAAGTCCGTATGTCAATTTTTACAGTTAAAGAAATATCATCACTCGGGTACAATATGCTGGAGGGTAAACAAGATCCCCCCACACACACACACACACCATGGTCTGGTTAATATCGCTCTTCACAAGTAAGGGAAACGCATGCATTCCTGTCTCTCTCACTCGCCCGCTCCCCCCCTCCTCATACTCTTGAGACGGTGAAGGGGAAGGGAGGAGAGTTTAGGGGAGGGGTAGGAGGAAAGGAGGAGAGAGGGGTAGGAGGAGGGGAGGAGGGGTAGGAGGGAGGGAGGGAGGGAGAAAGAATGAAAGAGGGGTGGGGTGGGGAGGAGGGAGGGACCACAAAGCAACTCATATAAAACCGCTTCCTCCTGCTTCCTGGGTGACCATTATCCTATGAACCAAGGAGGTAAGGTTTGCTACACCCCCCCACTACAGAATACAGACCAGACACATCGACCAGGTATACACAGGTACTAGCTGCTACACACATTACTAATAAACCTGTCACGTTCCCTGCTTCTCTCACACACACACACACAGAAATACCTACTCGACACATTCCACGAGTTAAGCTGCATTTAATACCTATCTTGAGACTCATTAGAGCGACGGGGTGCAGGCATGAAACTCCACAACCTGTACACACACACACAAGAGTCAACCTGCAGTAAATGATTTCCCTTGGCGCCAATGTTGACTTACTCATTCGATTCCCTCCTCTGGCATTCTACCCTGAGTTGAGAAAGAATATTATCTCTTTCTCTCTCTCTGTCTGCTTTTCTCCTTTCTCTTCCATCCGCCCTTTCCTCTATTCCTCCTTTTCTCTATTCCTCATTCTCTCTCTCTCTCTCGTATTAACATTGTTGGCCACATACACACACACACTGGTCTGGCCCCGAGGTTTGGCCCGCACTTATCGTCACTATAACCATCAACATTCACCACCGCTTCTCTTAAAATAAATGCACCTAACTATACCTTATTTTACCCACCATTCAATTTATCCTACCACCATTACCACCACTTCACTACCACAACAACCAACACTTACATTACTATTACTACCAACAACCGCCACTACCACTACTACCACTATCCCACTACCACTATCATTTCTACTAACCACCACAACCAACATCCCTTCACTACCACCAACAATAACATTACAGCTACTAACCACCACAACCAACACTACTATTACTACAATCCACCCGAACACAATTAACAACAACCCTTAACACCACTCACCACAACCACTATTTACTACACCTACCACACTATCAAAACCACAACCACTACCTCACCTCACTCCTAACCTGCACCCTGTACATAGCATTTCCCATGACTCTCACTCCTGAAGGCTCTGAACATCCTCTACTTCCACACATACCGTAGCTTCAGGAGCCCCCCCCCCATCCCATACTACCAGCATGGTCTTCACAAAGCAAGGAGTTATGAGTCATCTTTCACGTTTAACCTACATCTGGGTCTCCTATCCTGTGTGTGTGTGTGTGTGTGTGTGTGTGTGTGTGTGTGTGTGTGTGGTTTTCTCAATTATTTTGTATTTGTATTTTAATCAGTTTATTTACTAACTTTGTTATTTATAATTTTCTGTCAATTTTCTTCTTGAAATAAACAAACAAAGATATATATAAAGAATAACAGAAAAGATGAGACACAAATATATACAAAGAGAGAAAGGATAAAGAGAGAGAGAGAGAGAGAGAGAGAGAGAGAGAGAGAGGTAAAAAAGAAGAAAAATGAAAGAAGGAAAGCGAGAGAGGGAGAGAAATTGTCATGCCTTGCTCCCGGTCACCAACACACACACACACCATCAACACTTCAGTTACCCCCCGGAGGTATATACCGAGCCACACCTCCTGGGTATATATACTTTTACCTGCAGTTTACCTGAAGGAGGAATCTACCCCTCAGGTGTTACTCAGGTATACATACAAGGGTTAAGATAGGAAGTAAATTGACAAGTTCCCCCCCCCCTCTCTCTGCGCCAAAGAGAATGTAATTTATTTAAGTTTGTTTCATCACCATTGTCACTATCACCATCATTATCATCCTCACCACCATCATCATCCTCACCACCATTATCATCACCATCTACATTCTCCTCCTCTTCCACATCACCACCACTATCCTCATCACCACCACCATCGCTATCAATACACCACTACCCCCACCAATCACACCAACACAATCTCCACCACCAGCTATCAAAACAAAAAATCATCACCACCCACCACCACAACAATTACCACACACACACACACATCTGGGAGGGACGGAGTTGCTACACTACGTGTTTGCTGCTCAACACCTACATTAATCTGTATGTTCACTGTATGTTCCTTTACCTTTCTCTAATGAAGGCTTTTGTTAAACCACCAATGTATGTAATAAGTCATTTATGTCCAATGTATATTTTCAGCCTTCGGGCTGCAGAACTTTTTCAATAAACCGTTAATTATTATTATTATTACTATTTTACACACACTTAGTACATTACTTTTCAACATTTGTCTTCCGTAAGTTGCGTCATCATTTAGCCAACTCAATACCGATAACACCCCGATAAAATATGACCCACAGCTTACCATTACTTCCTACATGTCTTGCGTCTAACCTATGAATCACCGACGCTCCTGTCTGATCACGTCACACGGAGGGGAGGGGAGGAGATGGTTCTTGGTTGTGAGGGATGTATGTCTAGTATGGTATAAAGTTATCAAATGTCCTGTACGTATCTACACATCAGTACTAACACACACACATACATATATACATAACACATACATACATACATAAAACACATGCACACACAAAAATGGTTGCCCCTTGAAATCGAGGATGGCCGGCCCTCGGGCCACCTAGGCGTGAATTTGTTTAAGGTGTAGAAGCTGTCGCCAACACAACAACCACACCTTGAGTTAACGAGCTGCATGACCCAGTGTCAAGGAATAATCCGAGAAGACCGGACAACTCGCCAACTGCACTGGCTAACCATTACCCCGGAACACGATCCATAAAGCGATGAACATCCAGGTCCCAATTACTGCTGGGTAGACACAGAAAAGTAGCGTAAAGAAACTTGTCCATAGTTTCACCCTGTCCCCGGGGATCTAACCCGGGTCCCCTTGCTTGCGAGGTGGGCATGCTGACCATTACACCACACACACACAACACACTACAGGAAACATCAGCACAAGAATAATAATAGATACAAGTACAGATATAAATATAATTACCAATGCAGGTGTCGGTAAAGGCAAAAAATTCATCAACTGAGGTAAAACTACAGGTGGAGGTAGTGACTGAGAGAATGTTGTTATTATTATTATTTACAACTGAAAAAGGTTATGCCAAAATTCCACAACCGGGAGAATTAAACAGTTTATCTTTTTTACAAGGCTACAAACATACGAAACTAGTTACCCTCTTACGTCATTTGCAAACACAGGAGCCGTTTAAATCCCACCTTCCTGCTGCCTCTTCAGATAACAACCCTGGTGTATGTGGGACAAGAAACGTCGTTATCTGTGTGTGTGTGTGTGTGTGTGTGTGTGTGTGTGTGTGTGTGTGTGCTGTTATCTTATCGGTAAATGTGACTAAACACCCTCACACCCCACTCTTAACTAACACATTCCTCTAGTATCGTGTTTATCTCTAACTGATGAAAACACACACACACACACACACGAGAGAGAGAGAGAGAGAGAGAGAGAGAGAGAGAGAGAGAATGTGTGCCAGTAGAGGTAGGTGGAAATATTTGGCAGGTGGAACATGTAAGGAGTTCTTCTTGGCAGGTATAGGCAGGGCAGGTAGTAGTAGTGGTAGTACGTACTGGTAACCTGGAGCAGCCAACTCAGGTATGCAGGTAGGTAAACTAACTAACGGTACTCTCCCTGGCACTATAACAACAACCACACCATCCAGAGTAATATCAACAACCACAACCCCTACTACCCCCCCCCCTCCACGCACACACCCCGCCTTACACACACAAACACAGACACACGCATACACCCCCAGCTCAACAACATGCACTGTCAGCCAAGCACGTCCTCATCAAACCACACACACAATCACACAAGCATCCACATTACCAACACTGCACATTGAACCTCTCCACACACACACACACAATACCTCATCAATTCTGACCTCAACGAATCCGCTCATCAATCCTCCAGACTTTCCGATTGGAGAAATTATTGAGGCTCTCTCCTGACTATACCTCTCCACCTCCAGCAGACTTATCCACCCACCAGTTCTCTGCAGGCATCGTAGTGTGTCATTACTGCTACTACGCCCCCATACTGAGCCTCGACTCCCCTGTCCCTTCCTGCAGATGTTAAAGGCGGTGAAACACGACCAGGTAGTGTGTTATCCCTATGGCACGACTCTCCAGATCCCATCAACCCAGCGGCCCTAATGTGGGTATATCAAGTGGGTATTATGCAGGCAGTAACACATTCCCCCCGGCCATTCTATGATAATAAGCCTTGAGTATATGGTGAGTATTAAGGGACGCGCTATGTCTATCTCTTGTTTTTGATATTGGGTTTCTTATTATGCCCATATGACCGCTCACACACACACACACACACACACACACACAATAACAGAATACCTGGCGGGACCCTTTACCCCCCCCCAAGTTCCTCCACCACTTGAGTGTGAAGTAGGTCATCATCACCCCCCCCTCCACCCTCGAAGGTCCATCACATAACCAATACAAATATATAACCCGATCTTTCAATACCGCCACCACAGCCAAGGAGCCGCCGCCATAACCTCTCAGATTCGCTATACACCTAACACGAACCACCAACACGAGTTATCTGAGTTACATGTATTCACTTAAACCTTTAACACTCTCTATCATACCTCTATAATAACTCACAACAACCATATTATATACACACTTTCATTACCATCATCATCCTGGGATAATATGGGCAGGTCAAAAGGTCATGCAATCCAGAGGTCAAGTAATGCGACTAGGTTTATTTTTCTAGTAGTTGAATTGCCTAGGTATCCGTTTCAGTTCATAAGGAGTTAATTCACAGTTTCAGAGTGGGTGTGGGTTTGGTATGACGTATGGTGGGTGGGCGGGCGTGTATGGGTGGGGCGGGCGTGTGTGGTGGGGCGGGCGTGTATGGGTGGGGCGGGCGTGTATGGGTGTACGGGGCCGATCCAGCCATCTATCTTCCCTATGTCTGATGATGAGAGACGGCTCTTGGTTAGATCATCACAGGGACTCATAAAACAAAGATGGAGTCCAATCAATGTAAATACCTGAATTCATCGACTCCTACGTGATTTATAAAAGCTGCCCTCTGCCAACAAGCTCACTGACTCACTTCTCCAGGATGCCAAAGGGACTCTGCTGATCGACTCTACCGCATCAAACAACAATTACACGTGACTAATGAAGAAACTGCACGACGTCATCTAGTGAACGCTTATTCTCCACGACAAAGCCCTGATCCACACCCTCCTCCTCCTCATCAGCAACATCACCACCCTCCTCCTCCCTACAGATCTGGTCCCCACCCTAGCGACTATTTATCCGTCTCGATACCTCAAGTCCCCTGCAACACCGAGGGCGCGCCACTTTCGGGTTAATGAGGGGGGCTTAAGGAGGATTCTTAGACAGGGTGCGAGGGGAGATCAGATGACTTCTACGAGATAAGTCTGGCGTCGTGAGAATAAAGGTCACGTTGATTCAAGTACACTTTATAACCAGGGAAGAGTCGAACTACGGAAAATGAATTAGGTTTCTGTCATTTCATTATATAAACAGTTCGTAACCCCCCCTCTTGTTTACGTCATCCCCACCACAATTACCATCTCCCCTACCACCACCATCCCCCCACCACCACCATTACCCTGAGTGTTGACGTTCGAGCCACGTTCTCACTTTACCTGCTCTTCAGACCCCATTGAAACACCTATCCTCTGAGACCTTCCATCTTACCTGACATCTTTTCGTGATCTAAGCATGAAAAGATAATATGATCTCAGCCTATACCACAGCCAAAACTCTCCCTTCGCTCCCTCCCTCATCCACCCCTCCCCCCTCCACCATGCCATGCCCCGCCTCTCCACCATGCCTTACTCTCCACCATGCCTTACCTCCCCCCTCCACCATGCCTTACCTCCCTCTCCACCATGCCTTACCCCCCCTCTCCACCATGCCCTACTTCCCTCCCTCCACCATCCGCCTTCTTACCTCCCTCAACCATCCCTCCCTCTCTCCGTCACGCCTTCCCCTATCTCCATCATCATTACCACCAACAGATCTTATCCATCACGATAGAATGTCTCGTCTCCCCCTTCTTACCACTGTTCCCAGAAGAGAGAAAAACACCTCCTTTACCCAGCAGAGGTGAGAGACTGAGAGGGGAAGAGAGGAGGAGGAGGAGGAAGGGAAGGAGGAAGAGAGGAGGAGGAGGAAGGGAAGGAGGAGGAGGATGTTGCTATCATAAATCTTGACAGCATCAGTGAAGTCATTTTAGGTATTTCTTTCTTTCTTTCTTTCTTTCTTTCTTTCACTTCCGCTTACATAACCAACACTGGCCAGACTGTACTCGACTAGACAGCCTCTTGAAGTGTTGACAAATTTGTGATATGTGGCCTTAATATATGATCCAATCTGCCCACTGTTTACATATATTGGCAGACCACACGAGGCACTACATGACCTAAACCAATGTATGAATGTCGTATAATCTGGGTTTATCTTCACCACCTCTATAGCACGTGGCAAAATGAGTTTATACGGGGGATAGAAATAAACAAAACCCGGGCCTAAAAAAAATAAGGTAAATAAATAAATAAATAAAAGTTTTGCTTCCTGGTGTCCAAAACTTAAGTCAAATATCTTGTAAAAAATAAATAAAAATAATTAATAAATAAATAAACAACCAGGTCAAAAGCTCCTCTTCATTCCCTTCTTTCCATTTCTATCACTTCTTTCTTTCCTCCACCTCAAGCCCCAGTTTCCTGTGCTGGTAACCGTAGCTAAATTGAGTCCCCTTCCTGCTGTCCCGAATACCAGTATACCGGGGATTTCCTTGTCCTGGTTACGGTCCCATATAGCCCCACCTATAACACTGTACCGGTAACACTTCACAACACCAGTACAACACACCATCATCAACCAGGGACCGGAATAACACAAATTCTGTATTCGGGGGAACATATTTCAATGGGGTCGCAGTGTGATCTTTAAGTGAGTTTTGTTGGACGTTACTCCTGTGCTTTAACACCAGCCAGTTCAGTCCCTTATGTTATGTCAGGAAAATTTAGCGTAAGGACCTATGGGAATCTGGACTCAACATAGTGTTAGCTTTACTATAGTTATCACCCGAGTCGCTAACACGTAATTAGTGTTAAGAAGATGAGATAATCAGTCAAATCAGTCAAAGCAGTAAGTGGGTACAAGCCTCTACCCCGCCATACCATGTCCTAGAAGCCATAACTCTCAAAAATTTTACTATGTGGTATGGTCTGGTGCTCACAACTCCTAGACAACAGGGGAAGAAAACAAGGAGAAAAAAAAAAAACTTGTAGTGTTAAGGAGGGAACGGCGCCCCACGTAACACACAGCTGGCGGGCCACGTGTCACCTCGGGTATATATATTAAGGTTGGGTCTTCTTGCTTCCCTTCCCCCTTCCCCGGAACACATTCCATCCATAATAAAAACGAAACCCGATTCGCCACTGGCAATATCATTTCTCGCGGCACAAATTCAATTCCGTCCCATTTCCCTTATCTACCGGGACTCCTATACAATTTGGCCTCAACCCCTGGAGGTGAAGCTTGTCTCCCACCAACCTTCGAGTTCCATAGCACTTTCGTGGAGTTTTATCTTGCGATCTCCTCAAGAAGTCAACAAAGGCGCTGGTGATTTTAAGGTTTCGTTGCTCTTATTGTTACCAGATCTATATAGATGAGGAGCACCTGGTCACCTGTTTGTATATACTGTATACTGTACTCTACACTGAATATAGGTCCGGGCTGCTCGCGTCTGGCTCCACACAATGTACTCTATATTGTTGCCAGATCAGGAGTAGACAAGAGGAGGCAATAACAATAAAGCCAGCGGAGTAGCCACATATAATAGGATTTTGTCTCTGTTTCTCACCAATAAATTATGACCCAAATATTTTTAGGACGTACGTGTGTGTGTGTGTGTGTGTGTGTGTGTGTGTGGGAAGTCAAGGTACACTGATGGTCTGGCGTAGCTTCCAAGGAGAGACACAGCTTCGGGGAAAACATACCCAAATGTGCTATAAAATGATGGACAAATCGCAAATACCATTAAGTAACTCTACATTGTTTGATAGTTGAGTTGGTCAAATTGTGATGGGATACCAATTTTATCCACCCCCTCTCTAATTTAGGGACCCCCCCCCCAAAGTGTCCCAGCAATGTTTCTTGTAGTGCCAGGAGGGGTGGGGGGGGGCAGAGGATATAGGTACCACACTCCCCTCTGCAGCGTCCCTGCCAGGTGATCTTTTATTTACCGCCGTCTGGCCTCATACAACGGTGGTAGGGGGGAGAAACAAAGGTGGTGATGGAAGACAGAGAGAGAGAGAGAGAGAGAGAGAGAGGAGAGAGAGAGAGAGAGAGAGAAGAGAGAGACAGAGAGAGAGAGAGAGAGAGAGAGAGAGAGAGAGAGAGAGAGAGAGAGAGAGAGAGAGAGAGAGAGAGAGAGAGAGAGGGTGAGCTACTTGTGTGATGTTTGTCAGGGAGCCAAGTACAGACCGGGGACCTGCCTTGCCTGCCTGCCTGCCTGCCACCTTGCACCTTACCTCCCGCCTCACACCATCAGTGCCACCCTAGTCACCACACATCCATCATTACCTCCCAACACACCACACTCACCCCCCTAATTTACTTCAACCTATGGACTACCCTTTATCCATTCCAAACTACCATCTTGCCCTCCACCACACACACACACCTGCCGCACCAATGATTATATAATTATTCTCTAACCAATCAAACCCACCCACTCATCAATCTAATCCCTGAAGGAGTCCATCACGCCCGATCACCCACTACTCATCCATCCATCAATCACCGAACCCTGACTCATTACCGTCACCCACCCATCCTGACCCCACACGCCCACCACTTAGCCCCTCCCCCACCCCCTCCACACACACAGGCAGACATCTACCCACTAGCCTACACCTTAAGTCATGTCTATCCACAACTCACAACCCTTCTTCACCACAACCAACTAACTCCATCTTAACAACCACCCACCCAATATCCCACCTCCACCCACCCACCCACACACTATATCCCTCCACCACCCACCCACCCACAATATCCCTCCACCTCACCCAACCACCCACACACTATATCCTCCCTCCACCTCACCCACACACTATATCCTCCCCTTCCACCCTCACCCACCCACAATATAACCTCCCCACCTTACCATAACCAACTCAATCACCCCCGTCAGTGAGAGCTTGAGAGGGCTTCTTCCCATCAGGCGACGCGACAAGAGAAAGAGTGACAACCCATCCTCCCGCCCTCCCGGTATAAACTGGTCCACCACAACCGCTGTAAATGTCCCCTCCCTCCCTCCCTTCTGTCGCCGGTGGTGACTGACTGACTACTGAACTGACTGGGACCAACTGAATTGACTCACAGAATGACTGACTGGAAGTGACTGAACTAAATAACAGAATGAATGACTGAGGCCGCTTGAAATAACTGGGACTGAACTGACAGAACGAATGACTAGAGACCGATGGACAGATAAACTAACTGGCACAACTAAGTGACAAAATGACTGACTGGAACCGACTGAACTGAAACGACCTGACCAGAATACTTAATGAATAAAACTGAATAATAACGGTCTTTACACCGAGGCCTGGGAGGTTGTGAGTTGTCCCCCCCCCCGCCCCCCAAGCGTTTCCTGCCTGGTCTGGGAGGGGGAGGGAAGGGGAGAAGAGTATGGAAAGGGGGATGGAGAGAGAAGGAAAGGGGAGTGACAAGAGAAAAGACCTTAAGAGGAAGAATGGAGATGGGTAAAAAAGAAGAGGGGTTCGAGAAAGAAAGGTAAGAATGAAATAAAATAAATAGGGGAAAAGAAAGAGAGAAATAAGAAACGAAAAAAAAGGAATGAAAGAATAGAGAGAAATGTAGCAGAAAGTGAAGAGACACAGGCAGGAGTGAGGATGTCGGGAGGAGGAAGGAGAAAGAAAGAAGGGGAAAGAAAGAAGGGGAGAGAGAGGGGGGAGACGAAGGAGAAGAGGAAATGGGGATTAATTAATTATTCCTGTGATTTGCCGAGACAACTCTTTTGCCGTCCGGGACACAGTGACGTCATGCCTCACTCGAACTCAAATCAGCGTTGAGATCAGACTCGTGAGGAGGAGGATGATCAGGAGGGAGGGGTGATGATCGGAGGGGAGGGGACGAGGAGGTGATGATCAGGAGGGGGAGGGCTGGGATCGAAGGAGGGGAGGCTGGGGGACGAAGGAGGGAGGGGCTGGGGATCGAAGGGAGGGGAGGCTGGGGATCGAAGGAGGGGAGGGGGAGGGGAGGGGCTGGGGATCGAAGGAGGGGAGGGTGGGGATCGAAGGAGGGGAGGGGCTGGGGATCGAAGGAGGGGGAGGGGCTGGGGATCGAAGGAGGGGAGGGACGGAGGGGCTGGGGATCGAAGGAGGGGAGGGATCGAAGGAGGGAGGGGCTGGGGATCGAAGGAGGGAGGGGCTGGGATCGAAGGGGTAGGGTAATCGAAGAGGATGGGTAGGACGGATACTTCCTGGTCTTACACCGCTCGCCTTGGACACGACAGGAGACAATATATATGGAAGTGAGATAAGAACTGATGTAGAGAAGATGGTAAGAGATAAGAGAAACAAATAGACGGAAACATACCAGGTGAGGTTGTCACAAGTTCTGGGTGGTCGTGTCGTGGAGGGCAGTGCAAAGGATATCACACACACACACACACACACACACACACACACACACACACACACGTACGTACGTTGCGCTCATTTCCTAGTGCTTACCCCACCTTCACATCACCCCCCCACACACACACACACAACACACCTCCTCACCACCCCAACCAAATCCATATTTCCACCATCCCATCAACCAATCCCACACCTATCTCTCGTTCAACTAAGAACTCCCCATCTGGTCTACCATCATGCCCGTATTATTAAACAACATCTTTCTTGTCAAAGCAATCCTTGAAGTTTTATTAACTGATTCTGAGGGGATGTCAATTATAACGGTGTGGCGGTAAGATTAACTAATTCCAATATTAAAAATTAATTTTATTGAAATATTAATCTTACCGCCACACCACCCCGTTAAGTACTGTACTATGGTGTCCTCAGAATCATTTTATTTAAAACTCGGGTTGAAACACGACGAACCCCTTCAAGGGAAGATGTTGTTTAATAATACGGGCGTTAGCTTCTTCCATAAGAACATAAGGAGTCTGCAATAGGCCGGTTGGCCTGTGCATGGCAGCTCCTGTCGAGAGTTACTACCACTCTCTATCATCCATGACTCTATCTAGCCTCCTTTTAAAACTTTCCAGCGTTCCAGCACTTACTACAAAGTTGCTAAGCTTGTTCCACTCGTCCACCACGCTATTTGTGAGCCAGTCCCTTCCTATATCCCTCCTAAACCTAAACTTATCCAACTTAAATCCGTTGCTATACATTTCCCTTGCGTCATTCATTCATTCAATCTTTCACATGATTCTTTCATATCGCTTCATTCACTACCTTCATATATCCCCATCGCTTCTCCCATAAATTTTCCCCGCAACACCTATACAGTTCACCTGCCTCTCGCTGTCACCTGCTGCCCACCTGCCACTTGCTGTCACCTAATCCTCATCTGTCGCCTATTCCCCCTCATATACAAACAGACATGTGGCTTATTCCCCGCACAGATTAAGCGTACCTGAGGTGGAGTAATTAAAGGATGGCATACTCACAGGTAAGTAACAACAGAGACACACACATAAGAACATAAGGAGTCTGCAATAGGCCGGTTAGCCTGTGCATGGCAGCTCCTGTCGAGAGTTACTACCACTCTCTATCATCCATGAATCTATCCAGCACTTACTACAAAGTTGCTAGGTGGAATCTTGGGGTCCCCTACATGTACTTACAGTCAGTCCTTAGCTACAGTTCAAATCGCCTCCTCCAATTGTTCTTACCTGAAACAGAGATAGGAAGATATTAAACCATGGTAACTGTACAAGAACACGTGCGGTACATAAATCAGGATAGGAGCAGTACATTAGGTGAGTGTACAGGTGTATATAGAACGAGGGAGAGGTCGTCACAGGTGTAATATTTCCGGTAACAAGAGACTAACCAAAATAGCCGTAACTCATCTTATGTTACAAGTTGGCAGATAAGTCAAGGCTTTTTGTCAGGCCGCACACCAGGTAACAAATCTAGTACAGCATTAATTTACACGGGGGAACAAGTTAGCTATATGTGGTGAGTTAGGCTTCAGCTACACGTCAGGAAATACTTTTAGATGATGTTATCGATAAAATTAGAGTGAATTATATATATACTTTTTTTTTTACCCATTTCTACGTTCAATGCTTCCTAGAATCTGGCCAGTGAGGCGAGGGGTCAACACGGCGGCTGCTACGTGTGTCTTGCATCGTCGTCAGGATTGATCTCCAGTTCTGCTCAGTGCTTGTCCAGTTATCTCTCTCCTATACTATCCTCAAATGTGCTGGGAGACAAAATAGTGCCGGTGGATTTTTTATTTTTATTTTTTACAGGTAAATGTCACCCACAAGATCAGTACAGGTATAATCAACCAGCATAATACTTAAATCAAGGTCACCGTCATCACTGTCAACAATGTTTATAGATAAAGGCAAAGGTAGGGATAAATGGCAGAAGCCGACAAACAATCCACACCACTACGCCCCCCACTGCTGCTGCTCAAGGGGAGAGATTAAGGGCAGGTGAGGTGTTGTAATAACCATCAACTCAAATATCACATGCCAGGTGTTGAAATGCTGTGTTGCGGCGAGTGTTGCGCCTACTCAGCCGTCAGAACAAAAGACACTTACGAAATTCATAACGAGAAAAATAAAATGTTAATCTGGACAACAAACAATAAGTCTATACTGTACGAGAAGCAGGAAATTACTGCAAGGGGCGACGATGGCACAATGCTGAAGTATACGTGAGGTTCACACACAACACACACACACACACACACACACACACACACACACACACACACACACACACACACACACACACAAGGTTTTATCGAGTGCCTCTAAGCTGACAACATAGATGATAGAATTTCACTAAAATTTTAGCATTTATTAGGCTTCTGAGGAAGGTAAGGTTAGGTTAGGTCAAGTGTAGGTTAGTGAGTTAGTGAACGATGCTATTAAAGGTCAGACTCACCAGTGGTCCTGTATTGTATGGATTTTGAGACAGAAAGCCTCCTGTGACCAAGAAACAAGTGATGTTGACAACAGACAATATCAGAGAATGGTGGAGGATAATGTTTTTGTTTATGTGTTTATATTGTCTTCAAGCATTTCCCGCTTAGTGCAAGGCGGCCGACAACAACAGTAAGCACACGCACACACGCACACACACACACACACACACAGGCTGCCAAGTTATCTTAATACACCGTGAATTATTATTATTACAAACACACACACAGAGCCCTAATCTCACTCGACGCCATGCTCGGGGTTGGGTGTAAATGGGACTGCCCAGTGTGGGCCAATAGGCCCGCTGCAGTTTCCTCAATTCTTATGTTCTTATCTACACTTGCTTCTGTTTGCTATCTCACACAACCGGTTTTTCCTCATGAACCTAACCTAACCAAAACTAGCCTTGCCTTGCCTTACCTCACCTAACCTAACCTAACCTAGCCTTACCTAACCCCAACCCAGACAAGGATTAAAAACTACGTTTACCAACCAGACAGCCACACCAACATGCTGTACACACTCTGACAAGACGGAATTACACGTAACAAAACGACAATCTTCATCAATAGGAGCAGATTACCTTGGTGTGGGTGGGCCGGGTGAACACCGGTGGGTGTGGGAGGGCCGGGTGAACACAGGTGGGTGTGGGAGGGCCGGGTGAACACAGGTGGGTGTGGGAGGGGTGAACACAGGGTGTGGAGGGCTGGGTGAACACAGGTGGGTGGGAGGGCTGGGTGAACACAGGTGGGTGGGAGGGCGGGTGAACACAGGTGGGTGTGGGAGGGTGGGTGGGTGGGTGGGTGGGCCGGGTGAACACAGGTGGGTGGGAGGGCTGGTGAACACAGGTGGGTGGAGGGCTGGGTGAACACAGGTGGTGTGGGAGGGCAGAACACAGGTGGTGTGGAGGGCCGGGTGAACACAGGTGTGGAGGTGAACACAGGTGTGTGGGAGGCGGGTCACAAGAGCAACAACATGAAGGCAGGCAGGTACTGTCGTCACTTGGGAGGGAGGGAGGGCACAAGGCAGGACCCGCCCTGTGAGTCATCGCACCTGCTCCCCCACCATCACTCACAAACAGTCTCCCTCCCTCCCAATACCACAACACTCTCACCAACACCCTCCACCACCACACACCAACATTCCTTCCATCACACCACTCCATCCTCACACACACACACACACACACACACACACACACACACACACACATTATCTTTTTCAAAAAAATGTCCCTTCCAAACACCTGCCTCTGCCCTTCCCTCCACCATACTACCTCCACTACAATCTCTCTCACTACCACTTGCTCTCCCTCCTGCCCACAACACACCCACTCACTCTCTGTTAAGCTATTACCAGGGTTTCATGTTCTCAATACAAGTAGCAGTGGAAGAAAGGCATTGTGTTTCTGCCTCCTTTCTTCCCCACAATGAGCGAGAGAGAGAGAGAGAGAGAGAGAGAGATCAAGTTGCTACCTCTTTACCCAGCCTATTGTTATAATGTCAAATGGAGTAATAGTCAATATATCTGATCCTCTTAACATTCAAACAAAGACACACACACACAGGCATGAAGAGAAGAGACTGGGGGGCCTAATGCTTGCAAGAAATGAGGAACTCTGAACTTGCTAGAATCCCAGCATAGGCCAACCAACTGACCCCCTCCTCCCCACCTCCTCTCCTCTACCCCCTCCCTGTGTCCCAAAATACCCCCCATCTCTTTAACATTTCTGGCATGGGAAGAATTAAACCTGTGGGAGAAAATAAGCGGCGGCGAGAGGAGAGAATAGAGTCCATTAGATAAATATGTATAAATAAATAAATTTATATATAGTGTAAAGTATTGGGACGGGGAGGAGGGTGTGTGTGTGTGTGTGTGTGTGTGTGTGTGTGTGTGTGTGTGTGTGTGTGTGTGTGTGTGTGTGTGTGTGTGTGTGTGTGTGTGTCCTCCTCAGCCGCCGCCAGACACAGGACAAAACAAACTTGGGACAACATGAAAATTTCTCACTGAAGACGGACTAAACAGAGGAAACAATCCCCCTTTCCCTTCTTCCTTTTCCTCCTCATTCCTCTTTTCCACCTCCTTTCACCCTCCCCTTTTTCTCTCCCACCACCCTTTCCTCCTCCTTACACCCCTTTTTCCTCACCTCTACCCTGAGATACACGTCCCCTCACACTCCCGTCCAGATGATTTCTAATTCTAACGAGATTTTGATGGATTTCAGGATAATCTATTCAGTTTTTTTAAGAGGTTCAAAGGTTTTACTGGAGTCGAGAAATAATCCCAGGCGATAATAATAAACTCTGATAATTAACCTCTTTCAAATACGTCGTTTCAGATCAAATTTATTGAAAAATATTAAAAAAATGAGAGAGAGAGAGAGAGAGAGAGAGAGAGAGAGAGAGAGAGAGCTTTACCCTAGATTTTGAATAGCCGTGGATCCAAAACCTATTAAACCCTGCCAATTAGGTATAAAACACGGGTTTAATCACGGCCTGGGGTCATTACATAGCCGGAACTAACGTTAACCCACATAATTATGAACACCCGCGTATCTAAAAACCCACAACCCACCTACAAAAACCCACAAAACCAACAGGAAACAGACAAAATTCCACAAACTACAAAATCCCAACCAAAACCCACTAGTCACTTACACCACCTGATCTCTGGTGCAGGATGGTTGGCTGAGATGAGGACGACGCAGCTAGGTGGTAAGAACGACCACCAGCCATAATAAACACTGCCTGGGGAGAGAAAGATACTTTGTAACTCCCCACCCTCCAAACCCCCCAGCTGCTACACTACATTAAGTCATGAGGGAGGGAGGGAGTTTTTTTTTTTACCTTACCTTATAAAAACAACAACAAAACAAGTGAGGGAAGGACAGGAGTTTATACACCACCTCACAAAAACAACAACAGCAATCCATCTCCTCATCCCGTGGCGAAGAACGAGGCAAGTAAATGACTGTCTAATTAACTACCATCGAGGGGCAGAGCATCACTCACCTGGCCACAGTTCTTACAGGTAAACAAGGTTAAACAATCTCTTGCCCTAATTACTATTTGTTGACATTTTTAGGTAGAGTATCAATATTATTTCTATTTTAATTACTAGGAGTATAATAAAGATTCCAATGGTACAAATATACTTGAACTAGGAAAGTGAAAATTACTGCTAGTTAACTGTACAGAGGAGCTAGTCTTTGTATCCACGTCGTAAAGGAATGAAGAATCTCTCTCTCTCTCTCTCTCTCTCTCTCTCTCTAACAAAATCCTTCTGATGTTAGCTAAAAACTAAATAAAATAGAAAAAATGGCGTCCCCGTAGTGAAGGAATTACTAAGGGTTTAAATACGAGTGCCTAGATTAACACACACACACACACACACACACACACACACACACACACACACACACACCTCTGTTGATTTATAGCTGGGTTCACTGGGTACACGTGTATCAACCAAAACCTATACACACACGGGCATACATACACACACAGTCTTATACATACATACATACATACATACATACATACATCAGATACTCAAAATACCAGAAAGAGAAAAATAATTCGTGAAAATAGAAGAAAAATGAGAGGAATTGGATGATACACGGGAATACAAAAGCTAAAAATAATTAAACGAAAAAATAAATAAATAAGGCAATTAATTAATAAAAAAAATAGAATATGTACCGAAAAATGGGTTGAAATAGACTCGGAATATGCAAAGGTTTAGCGGAAATAGATTACAAATAAATACTTAAACAAATGAAGCAACTTAACTAGGAGGCGACAACGAGTTGGTAATAAAAGAGAGAGAGAGACATACGAGACAGTTCAATGACATTCCTTGCCACCCACACAGTGAAAGTCACACACACACACACACACACACACACACACACACACACACACCGTCACCAACCTCACTTGACCCCTCTCTGCCACCGGTCCTTAATTATCAATCCAAATCCCGTAGAAAGTTTCCTCACCACTTCTGGGAACAAGGGGGGGAGGGGGGTCGAAGGGCCGGTTTGAAGACAAGGCGACGTACGGATGGGTGCAAGACAAGGCGACGTAATGGATGGGTGCAAGACAAGGCGACGTACGGATGGGTGCAAGACAAGGCGACGTACGGACCTACCCTAATGCACACTAGACGGAGGCAGCAGCAACAAGAAGACCTCACCTCCGCCCAATGACCCTGGACACGCAGCCTGCATGTGGGGCACCGCCATGGACTGATATAAATGCTAATCCGGGTTACAAAAGGACAGAGAATGAGGCGGTGGTGGTGTGGGCGAGCACTTAAGGTAGGAGGTGGGCGGCAGGGATGGAGGGAGAAGACCACTCATTCATTCTCTGAGGCGGCGGTGTGGTGGTGTGGGTGGGGTGGTGTGGGTGGTGGTGGTGGTGTGGTGGGTGGTGGTGGTGGTGGTGGGTGGTGGTGTGTGGTGGTGGGTGGTGGTGTGTGGTGGTGGTGGTGGTGGTTGTGGTGTGGGTGGTGGCATGGTTGGTGGTGGTGTGGGTGGTGGTGTGTGGGTGGTGGTGGTGGGTGGTGGTGGTGGTGGTGGTGGTGGTGGTGGTGGTGGTGGTGGTGGTGGTGGTGGTGGTGGGTGGTGGTGGTGGTGGTGGGTGGTGGTGGTGGTGGTGGTGGGTGGTGGTGGTGGTGGTGGTGGGTGGTGGTGGTGGTGGTGGGTGGTGGTGGTGGTGTGGTGGTGGTTGTGGTGCGGGTGGTGGCATGGTTGGTGGTGGTGGTGGTGGTGCTTGCGCCATGACACGTTCACGACCAGACGACCCTATCCTGGTGCCCTCCCTCCCTCCCTCCCTCCCCCACACAAGCAAGGACCCTAACTGCCCAACTCAAGAGCATTCTGCAGTCACCCCTCCCTCCCTCCATTCTCTCCCTTTATTGTTGCTTCCTCATTCCTTTCCTCCACCCCTCCTCACCCATTCCTTTCCTCTTTCCCACTCTCCCTTCCCGATTATCTCCCTTTATTGCTGCTTCCGCATTCCTTCCCTCCTTCCCACTCTCCCTCCGTCCTTTTCTGATTCACTCCTATCCTCCCTTCCATCATTCTCTCCCTCTACTTCATCCTTACCTATATCCCAGCCATCCACCCTCACGCCCCATCATCCAACACATCTCTCAAGACGATTCCTCATTATTCATGGCCAAGACGAGACGTGAGACCAACACACCCACACTGTACCCCCAGATTCAACACTCCTAATGTCACTCACCTCATGATTCACACAAACGCAGGACTTTTTTAGCCACGATTCTGAGACCATTAATCATGTTTTATGGGATAATATAAACCCGATGGCGGATTTTATCACTATTTTACGTATGACTAATAAAACAAAAACACAAACTGGGGTTGAATGAATAATTTTTTTTTTTACGTGGGTTAGCCCACCTGGACACAGGTCACTGACCCACATTGAGGCCTGGGGGAGGGGATGTAATAGTAATAATAATAATAATAATAATAATAATAATAATAATAATAATAATAATAATAATAATAAACCATAAAGAAATACAAAATGAAAAAAGATCAAGAGTGAGAAACAATATATGTATGTTGTGTTGTCAATAGTAAGAGAAACAATTGAGACCCTGCAATTGTGTGTAAATGAGGCAGAAAGGCAGATCAGCAACCTGGGACTTGGTTACAATTTTCGTGGTGCCATATGGCAGCAGGGTCTACCATTAGACAACACATTATGCTTCCAATATCTTCCCAGGCGGTAGTCACTCCCTGTTTGGTAGCTGCCTACTGCTTTGGATCCATTAATAATATTGTCATTGGAATTTTGTTGACATTTCTGCCGACATTATCCCCAGTTTAAGAATTTAAAAGAAATCGCAATGAAGAAAGGATTTTAACCATGACAGACCTCTTTAAGTATTGTGATGGTCAGCTTCGTGGAGTGGTTCGGCAGTAAAGAACTCGACGAACACAGCCACGAGACGGACCAAGACGCACACCTACTGACGAAGAGTAAACAAACCTATACGCATGGGGGCGTACAGACACCAACACAGTTTTTGTGGGGAGGGAGCGTAGATATGTTTACAGGGAATACAAACAAGCATATAGTGTAAACAAAACCTATACGATGGAGTAGTATACAGACCTATACGGGGAGGGGGGGGGGCGTACACACCTTTAGAGGGGGGCGTATACATATATCAACACCTGGGGAATGTATGTAATCACACCTACACAAGGGGAGGGGTGGAGGGGTATACACATCTACATATGAAGAACGTATAGATCAGATACCTACACAATGGGTACACACGCCTACACTCGAGGAGGGAGGCGCACACATATTTCTACACGGGAATTGTAAACATAACCGTAGGTGGGGGTGTACACAGGTGGGAGAAGAGAGAGGAAGGTTGAGGGAAGGGGGTGGGGGGAGACACCATGCCACGAGGGTAACAAGTCTCATACAACAAACGTCAATTTCACGACGCTAGAGTCCCCCCCTCCCCCCCACCACCCTCGACCCTGTAATCATCAACTCTCTCTTTTACCTCATCTCCCCCCCCCCTTCTCCCTCCCTCCCTCTCATTCAATTATCTCCCCCAATCCACGTGGCCTCGTCGACTAACTCTACCTCTCCACAGCTGCTGTTTGTTTCCACAGTCTTCACCATCAGGTCCTTCACCATCCTCGTCATTAGCTTCACCAACTCTACCGATTGTCTAGTGGCCGTCATTATCACCATCACCACCACCATCGATCTTCACTATCACCATTTGTTTACCCTCATCACTGTTAGCTATCATCAGTGTCACCATCACCACCATACACCATCGGTACTACCAATCAACATAGCCATCATCATTACCAGTGTTCTCACCATCCTCATCAACCAATATTATCACGTCACCATCACCCTTGACATCACCGGTATTGTTTCCTAACCTAACCTAAACCTCTACACTGAGAAATGAGACCTAGCACTTCCCCCTTCCTCCCTTATACCTCCTTCCCTCCCTTATACCCTCCTATCCTCCACCACACTACCCCTAATCCTCGTTCCCTCCATCGCCATCCTCCACCAAGCCCTTATTCCCTCCATCATCACGTTCATTCCCTCCTCTCCCCGCCTTCTATCACCCCTCATGCCCCCGTAACTCCCCAGCGTCACTCCCCAATGCCTGCCTGCCTGTCTGTCCCTCCAACAGTCCTCAACCCAAACAACACCAAGGTATAATAGTCCATTTGTCAATGATATCACGCCCAATAATACCCCGCCCTACCTCCCTCACTCAGTCACTCATCGTTCCCTCCGTTACTCACTCACTCACTCACTCACTCCCTCCCTCCCTCCCTCCCTCCGTTACTCACTCCCTCCTTCCCTCAGTTACTCATTCCCTCCCTTCCTCAGTTACTCAACCTTCCTTTCCCCCCGTTACTCGCCCTTCCCTCCCTCAGATCACTCACTTTCCTGTTTCAGTTACTCACTCCCTCCTTCCCTCAGTTACTCATTCCCTCCCTTCCTCAGTTACTCAACCTTCCTTTCCCCGTTACTCGCCCTTCCCTCCCTCAGATCACTCACTTTCCTGTTTCAGTTACTCACTCCTCCTTCCCTCAGTTACTCATTCCCTCCCTTCCTCAGTTACTCAACCTTCCTTTCCCCCCGTTACTCGCCCTTCCCTCCCTCAGATCACTCACTTTCCTGTTTCAGTTACTCACCCTTCCCTCCCTTATTAACTCACTCACTCATTGGGGAGAAAGGAGGGGAACGGACGAACATGGAGGGAAGAGAAGATGGGGGAGGAAGGATGGAGGCCCAAAGGGGAAGAGTGGAGGTTTAAGGAAGGGGAGAAGTGCCTGGAATGGTGGAGGAGGGAGGTAAAAGTCCAAGGATGAGGGTAGATGGAAGACTCGAGGAGGAGGAGGAGGAGGGGGGGGGGAAGAAAAGGCCCAAGAGAGGAGAGGGAAGAAGGAACTAGGAGGAAGGAGGAGGTGGGTTAAGGGAGGGAAGTAGAGGAGGTTAAGAGTGGTAGGGGGGGTAGGGAGGGGGAACAAGTGGTAGGTTGGGGGTCAACAGGTACGCAGCTTAGTCATACGCCCCCCCCCCCCACTACTATCACTTGCCTGCCTGCCTGCCTGCTAGCATGCCACCCACATATTAAACCTAACTGAGACCAACATATCGTATGCTTGGTGCTTGAGCGTGGTGTGGTGTTGGGGGACGTGGATGGTGACGGTGGGACGGTGATGGTGGTGATAGTGAAGGTGGTGGGGGGAATGGCAGCAGTGATGGTGGTGAAGGTTAAGCATTAGGAGTGGTGGTAATGGAAAAGGTGGGAGTGGTGATGATGATACAGTGGTGCTGGTGGTACAGTGGTGGTGGTGGTGGTGGTGATAGTGGTACAGTGCTGGTGGTGATGATGATAGCGGTGGTATGTTGTCTGTAGTGATATGTGTCAAGTGGGTGATACTCCCGGTAACTGATTATCACACAAGTGGAGTCGGCCGGCGGTGGTGTGGGTGAGGGAGCTGGAGACGACTGATTGACACCCGAAACAAGGAGAAGTGGTCAAATTACCAACACACAGATTTTAACAAGTTTCCCCCATTCTTTTGCTCTTAAGAAATAAAAACAATAACAAATACATAATAACAGCTGTAATAATAATAATAATAACAACATCATAACTGTAATAATAATAATAACATAACTGTAATAATAATAACATAACTAATAATATTGATGATAATAATAATAATAATAAAATAGCAACTGTAATACTAATAACTGCAATAATGATAACTAATAATAATAATAATAATAATAATAATAATAACAACAACGTACAGTATATCTTTTTAAATTAAACCTCAGCTAAGGAGTCTTCGGTAATTACGGTAGCTAATAATTCCTTCTACACCTATAGCTAACCCTCACAGCAACACACACCCCTTCCATCACCACCAACCTCACCTCAACCCCACTCAACCACTACCCCCACCACCATCGCTACACCCCCCCACCCCCACCATCACCACCGCCTACACCCTTACACCCGGATTCAGAAACTCCTTACACTATCTCGTTCCACCAATCGCGTGAGATGAGAATGCAAAATGGACACTTCCTCACACTACATCACAACAAAGGCAAAACAATGCACCTGGACCCAACCATAGCTGCTAGAAGTGAGGTGAAGGTTAGGGGAGGGGAGGGGGAGGTTACAGGGGAGGGGAGGTGTAGGTTAGAGGGGGAGGGGAGGTGTAGGTTAGAGGGGGAGGGGAGGTGTAGGTTAGAGGGGGAGGGGAGGTGTAGGTTAGGGGAGAGGTGTATGAGTTAGGGAGGTGTTGGGGGGAAAGTTAGAGGGGGGGGAGGCAAGTTAGAGGGAGGTGTGGAGGTGTTAGGGGGGGGAGGTGTAAGTTAGGAGGAGGGAGGGTAGGTTAGGGGAGGGAGAGGAAGGCTTCTTTAACGCAGGAATCTTAGACAATAAGAATCCGGTCAGTGTCTTGCTAGCTTCTACCCTGAGGAGATATAAACAGGCGCCTGGACCCCACATCCTGGTCTACAGGTACCACTTCCATCACACACACACACACACACACACACACACACACACACACACACACACACACACACACACACACACACACACCATAAAAAAAAAAGCTTGAAATCTCCTCCTCCTTCCTGGAACTGTTATTCTAAACTGGTTCAATGACACGACTTGATCATGTTTATAAGCAGACTTGACACACGCTTGACTTGTCTCGTCCATTAGAAACATTCCTTATATGATTTACCTCTAATGACAGTCTATTGTAAACGAGAATATGAACAATCAGATATCGGAGGGGTGGGGGAGGGGGTGTTACGTGTCTGCTTAAAGTCGGCCCCGCGATATATAACCGAACCTAATATACCCACTTCCTCCCCGGATAAAATAATCGTTTCATATCTATTAAAAGGCCCACGTCCATCCTCCTGATAATCGGGACAGCAACGTCGGTACTTTCATCACCATTCCCTAATATCAAGTATATACCGCACCTCATCTACGGGCTGGGAGTAATGGACGAATTAGCTAGCCACACTACACACACACACACACACACACACACACACACACACACACACACACACACACACACACACACACACACACACACACACACACCATCACTACAGTTAACTTCACCATACATATATTAGTATTTACACCATAGAGGAATCCTGCCAGTGAAGAACAATTACAACACCGCCAGAGACAGTTATTGATCAACAGAATGGATGACGACACCTTCCCTCACACACACACACACACATTCTCTCGTTTTCCTTCCTCTGACGAACATAAAACGATTCTTCCCTCACGTTCAAAAAACACACATTTGTCTTCATCGTCAGGAGGTTCATCACGGCGTCCCTACTACTTTACAGGCTTGCCCTCGCCGCCAGGTCACCGTCACGAGGGCTGCAGCTGTCCACGAGAAGGCTGACGACATGTACCCCGCCCCCGCAATTAACTTCCCTATGGTCACGCGCCACTAACTCCGGTAATGGCTCAAGTCTTACCAACCCATGCACCTCTACTCGCTCTCAACCACTGAGGACGGTAACACCCACATCAACCCACTCACTCACTCACTCTTATGGGCGGCAATCAGGTGGGATCAGTACATGCACCACCACCACCCCTGCATACAGACAACATTCTATCTATCTATCTATCTACAGTATCTATCGACCTATCAACCTATCTATCTATCGAGACTCCACTTCCTTGTACCCCCTCGAGTTAAAACTCTTAATGGGAGAACTAAAATAACACAGGAGCCGTCGTAATGTGGGGGTGGGGGTGTGTCTACCTGGCGTCAGTCCCAGGAGGTTGCTATTACCCGCCACACATTCTCGCGACAGATGGCGGCTGACGAGATGATGGGACAGGAGAGAGGGGGATGGATGGGACAGAGGAAGGGGGATGGATGGGACACAGGAAGGGGGATGAATAGGACAGAGGAGGGGGGATGGATGTGGGACATAGGAGGGGGGATGGATGGGACACAGGAAGGGGGATGAATAGGACAGAGGAGGGGGGATGGATGTGGGACATAGGAGGGGGTGGATGGGACAGGGGAGGGGGAAGAATGAGACAGAGGAAAGGGGATGGAATGGACAGGGGAGATGGGGGGGTTCGTTCTTCCTTCCTTCATTCCTTCCTTCCTCCCTCCCTCACTCACACCACAAACACAAACACACACACACACACTTAGTCCTGGAGAGCAAGACGTTCCGACCCTGAACATCTCACACGAGGAGAAGGTTACGGCGGCGATCGTTTTACCCTGCGACGGATAATTTGGCTCGAAACGTTTCAGCCACATACGTTTGTTCAGCGGATGACGTTTCGGTGACAAGACGTCTAAAACAACACCTATTTCACCTCGAACAATTTATTACCTCCAAACGTTTCGAGTCATAGACGTTTCAAAGCATAGGCATTTCGGTAAGACATTTTTATCTCGTCCCCGGATAGTTTTAGCTAATGGCGTGCCTGAAGAAAGAACCCCAGCAGTAAGGCAAGTACAGTACTACCATGCACCACACTCCGAAAGCCGCGGGGTCAGGTGGCGGAGGAGCGAGTGGGTGGTCGTCCCTGTAGCAGCCCTCAACAGGTGGGTGGATCAGGTGAGTGTGTGAGGGAGTAAAGGAGTGGTTGGTTGGCTGGCTCACACTCACTGCATGGGAATTACCGCTGTATCAGGTTAAGCTCGGTGAGTCACGCCTCCTACCAGCTATACTCGTGTGGTCAACGGTTGTAGATGCTATCTGGTTAGGGTGGTTGTTGACTAGGAGTTGTGATGGCTGGTAGGTTGTCAGTTATAACGGTGTTGCTACTACAGATGGTGATTGTGATTCTGATAGCGATTGTGGTAAATGTTGTGGTAGTGGAGTGGTGATGGGCAATAGTGTTCTAAGCTGTCTAGTAGCCTCACCTGGCCTTTAAAATGGGGGTTCAGTTCCTCCTCAGGTGACACATCTTAATTAGGCTGTGCAGGTAAAGGCTATCGTCCATTACAGCCTGGGTGTTGAAGTAGGTATTGGTAGTGGGGGAGTGTGGAGAGGGGAGGAGGGTGTGGGGTGGGGAGGAGGTGAGGGTGGGGAGGAGGGAGTGTGGGGTGGGGAGGAGGGAGTGTGGAGAGAGGAGGAGGGGAGGGGTGGGAGGAGGGAGTGTAGGGCGGGGAGGAGGGAGTGTAGGGCGGGGAGGAGGAGTGCAGGGTGGGGGAGGAGGGAGTGTAAGGTGGGGAGGAGGGGGTATATGGTGGGGACGAGGGAGTGCATGGCGGGGAGGAGGGAGTGTGGGGGTAGGGAATAAGGAACGTGGGGTGAAGAAAAGGGAGCATGGGGTGGGGAATAAAGAACGTGAGGTGGGGAGAAGGAACGTGGGGTGGGAAAGAGAAAAGGAAGGGGGCGTGAGGTGGGGAGGAGAAAAGGGAAAGGGAGATTGCTAGAGTTTGGGTGGGGAGGAGCAGGAGGAGGGGGGGCGTTAGATGGTGGTAGGGGGAGGAGGCAGGCAGGCAGGTAAGGTCTGGACGAGGGATGACTCACCCTTCACAGCCTGACGGGGACGCAGCTGGAGCCATCACCACCACTACACCTCCTCCTGCCCTCTCCCTCGCCGCCTTCCCCACCCACCTGTCCTCTCAACCACACACACACACACACACACACACACACATCTCGGTGAACATTGACCAGACAGGTGAACCTCTACCTGATAAAGTACAGGTAAACAGGAGAGGAGTCTTAGTAAAAGACCCCGAGAGTTGACCTTAACAAGTACGGGTATATTGCCAAGTGAAACGAGGCGAGTGATAGCTGCCACACCAAACACACCTGCGTAACCCCATCGAACACACCTGTGACCCACCAAACATACTCATGACCACCTCAAACACACCTGTGATTCACCAAACATACCCATGACCCCCTCAAACACACCTGTGATCATCAAACACACCTGTGACCCACCAAACATACTCATGACCACCTCAAACACACCTGTGATTCACCAAACATACCCATGACCCCCTCAAACATACCTGTGACCCACCAAACATACTCATGACCACCTCAAACACACCTGTGATTCACCGAACATACCCATGACCACCTCAAACACACCTGTGATTCACCAAATACACCTGTAATCATCAAACATACCTGTAACCCACTAAACACACCTGTGACCTCCCGACAAACCGTGATCTCTCCCACACCTGCAATCAGTGACTCAAGGCCTCAACTTGATAGCTGGCAAACTGAAATTCCTGAGAAGCACTCGTGCCCCGGTTCCCAAAAGTTAGTTACACCGAGGGAGGCGGAAGCAGCGAAGACTTGGCTAACACCAATCAGAAATCATGTTCTGGCAAATGCACCTTCGTAAGCAGTGATAAGGACACACACCACCGCAGCAGAGAATTCCACCAGAATTTCCCAACTTTAGATATCTCGATAAGTTGAAGTTTCTTTTCTCAAATCTTTAATGATAGGTAAGGTAAGGATAGGTAAGGTAAGGATAGGTAAGGTAAGGATAGGTAAGGTAAGGTAAGGTAAGGTAAGGTAAGGTAAGGTAAGGTAAGGTAAGGCTGCATGCGCTACGTTAGGCTTGGTTAAATTACATATGTACCGGGTAGGCATAAAATTTCTAGAGATTCTGTCCTAAAACCTAACAAGTAACCCCACTAACTGGGAGCCACAAGGGTACGTTAGTCATTTGTTCTTTAATTTCAGCTCGTATACAAACATATTCACCCACTCTCATTAACGACGAAAATAAACCATACGTTTTGAGATTAAATTGAATTGTTGGCCTTATTTGTCGAGTTACCTACGGTATGCATGTACTCACTACCTACTACTTATTGATTTACCTGTGTACAATGTGTATATATACAATTTATTTCTTTATTTACCACCTATTGACAGATTCACTTCCCTATTTGTCCTATTTACCGATTCTCGTGTGTATTAATATATTTACTATGTGTTGATGTCTAGTCGTATAGTATATACCTGTTTGCACCACGTGAGACGAGAGTGTAGGGAGTGACCCCGGCGTGTGAACCAGCCAGCCAGCTGTGAACGGTAAACAAGACTGCTGGTGGTGGAGACGTTTACACCCACATATACACAAGGACCAGCCAGCCAGACACCATTCATAGCCTGCTTGGGAGGGGGGGGGGAGGGTTTCTTGGTATAGTGAGGAGGAGGAGGAGTGTCTGGTTTGGTCCAACAGTCGCCACCGCCTCCCTCACTTCCTGGTGGCTGGTCCCATCCCACGAGGACGACGAGCCACCACACCACACCACACCACCACGCCCATCGCATCACATGACTGCCTCCACTACACCACCTCATCCACCTATTTATAGACATGGAGGAAAAGGAAAAAAACAAGAATATTTTTTTTAAGGAAGTATAAGGAGGAAGAAAGATAGATAGATGGATGGATAGATATATACAATTCATCAGGTGTCGTAACGGAAGAAGAATATGGACACAAAAATAATAGTAATAATAATAATAAAAGAATACAAATTAACCCACTACCTCTCCATACCGTACATAAACAACAACATGACTCGCTAATGAAATGAAAAATAAAGGGATTAAGAGGAGGAGCGTCAATGAGCCAGATACACCGCAATTCTGGTAATTTCACCATCTGTAGAAGCACACAGCCTCCTCCCTCCCATAGCCTTCTCACCGAGGCAGCTATTTCCTCCTGTGGCCGGGTGGTAAAATATTAAGACCTCAACATAAACCTAACCTAACCAAACTTTAGAAGCACATGTTAAGGAGATAACTTTCCTGGCGCCCCCCCCCCCACCTCCCATAACCTTCTCACCGAGGCAGCTATTTCCTCCTGTGGCCGGGTTGTAAATATCAAGACCTCAACATAAATCTAACCTAACCTAACCTAGCCTAACCTAATCTAACCTAATCTAACCAAACCTAAACTAACCAAACATGATCGACACCCAACACCACAAACACTTCGAGTCCTTGTTCAGACAGACTGCATGCATCTCTTGTTTAATTCAGACCACACACCTGACGACGATGATGACAGACCACACACTCACACACCTGCCGGCCATGAGACAACACACACCTGCACCCACGAGCCTCCGTGTGTTCCACTAGATAGAATATTCATGTTGAGAAGGCAAGGCAAGAAGAGGCCGACCTTACCTCTCCAAACATCTCCCTGGAGAAGGTGTTCCCTAAAGGTGATCTTCTCTACCCACCAGCAACTTATTCACTGGATGATGATGATGGCTTCCTAAAGGCTTCAACATTATAAACAAATTAGCTACCCGAATCAACTAATTCTCGAGACACTTTAAAAGGAATTCCTCTCGCAATATTTTTTTCCCTCGAATCGTGTGATTATCCCCGTGCAGCTTATACGGTCACAAGAGAATATACAAGGCACAGAAGGCTAAAGAACCGGTAAGGCATTGCATCTTACTTTCGACAGGAGACTCCCCTAGTGTGAAGCGAATGTACAATTACGCACACCAGCAGAGTTAGGTTAGGTTAGATTAGGTTATGGGGGTTGTTCATCACCGGGGGTGGGGGGATAATGACTTCCCGATCTTCATTTTTTATTGATATTCAAAGACTTTCTCATTATTTTTAAGCCAGTAGTGATGATAAAGGTTGAGGAAGGTGTTCACTGATAGGCGACACTCCAGCAGGTGTGTCTGTGACGTAAGAGGAGTACTACACCACGTCACCACCTGTGTTGACGGTCACTTAACTCTCACACACACCCCCCCTCCCCACACTCACACAAAGTATACACATATCAATCCACACACACAACATATACACTGTTAACACACAGATACACACACATATCGGCCCACACACAACTCCCCAGGAGACCTGTATCCATTCACCGGTGGAAGACAATAATGAATCATCTGGTCGCTCCGCCACACCACCACCACAAAAACTAGTCCCTCTCATCTCCTGTAAACAACATCTCAAAATTGCACGTATCCAGGTCGTTAAGCGCGCGCGCGTGTAAGCATATGTAATAATAAAGGTTTATTTACGAGAACTGGCTACAGATATCATGGGCCTTGAAACACTATACAACAAGTAATACATTGGAATATAAAATCGCAATATCACAATCGCTATTTTTTTAACCAACAAACAAACGTAAAATGTAATATATACCGGTATATTCACATGAGGTAAAGGTACTGGATTGATAATGATAATAATAACAATAATAATAATAATAATAATAATAATAATAATAATAATAATAGTTGTATATCTCCGAGTCATGTACACACACACTCTGGCCGACATAAACTTTACTACACTACCTGGCGGAGACCACACCTGTCGAGTAGTAAAGGTGCCAGCGAGAGATAGAGAGAGGTGGTGGTGGTGGTGCTGTGGGTGGCAGATCCCCCAAGTAGCTGGCTGGTTTTGTCCATTTTCCATAAAAGGGGAGAAATAGTTAACCGCTTAAGCCAATTCTTCACACTTAACATTGACGAGTATATATTTACAGTCCCCCTCTCTCTCTATCAAAAAAAAAAAAATTTAACAAAAGCTCCAGCCAAAGCCGTTCACCCCTGAATACATTACCGGATCACGGATAACAATTAACCGTACGATGTAAAAAAGATTTAACTCTTAAATGTACAATGAACAAAGATGACCTTGCATTGTAAGTATACGTAGTCAATAACAATATAGTAATCAGGAGCAACTGTAATGCAACTGTGATCTATAAAATTTATATAACTTGTGACATTTCCCATAAAAGCCATTGTGTACCGTAGCTCTTGTTACTGGGGGACACACACACACACACACACACACACACACACACACACACACACACACACACAGCAGACCTTCAATAGTGTGATATGGTGTAAAGTGATCAACAAACACACGGAAAATAAATAAGTACGTTGCTGCCTCCCCGTTCTCCCTGTGATAAGAGCGCTGGTGTGTGTGTGTGTGTGTGTGTGTGTGTGTGTGTGTGTGTGTGTGTGTGTGTGTGTGTGTGTGTTCCTGATAAAATAGATAATTGACCGACATGACGCAAGCTTTGGTTTGACGAGAGAGAGAGAGAGAGAGAGAGAGAGAGAGAGAGCCACCGCTAGTATGACTAATATTGTAAACAAACAACAACAGGCTTAAGCTAAACAAGGGCAAACAAAAATCAATCACTGGCTGCTTTAAGAGGCACTTGCAAACAAAAACACCCAAGAAGCTAAAAAAAACCACTCCTTAATCGGGGCAAAAGAAGCACACACTAAACTGTTTTAAATACTGCCCAATAAACACCAGGTACTGTCTATACCAGCCACACATATATTGTATATACCTCAGTGTTCTAACCTAATCTACTATTCCCTACCCTAACCAAACCTAACCCCACCCTAACCAAACCACCCTACCCAACCAAACCAAACCCTAACCAAACCTAACCCTAACCAAGCCAAACCACCCCCTAACCTAACCCTAACTAGCCAAACCTAACCCTACCCTAACCAAACTACCCTAACTAAACCAAACCTAACCCTACCCTAACCAAACTACCCTAACTAAACCAAACCTAACCCTACCCTAACCAAACCTACCCTAACCTAACCACACAAACGTGCCTCTATCTCTCACGACGTTCTCCCAATCATATAACCACAAACAGCTGACGACATCAACAAATCACACACACACACACACACACACACGAGCTGCCAATGAGAGAACACAAACAGGGTGGAGGAAAGGAGAGGAGGGGGGGGGGAGCAGGAGGACAGAGGGTAAACACAACACAAATATATAGTACTGTATACAATTTCCCTTACAGAAACTAAATATACCCACGTTAACTGTAGGAACCCATCGGCATCCATTACGCAAGAGGCATTGGAAAAACACAGCCCAGCCCAGCCCACGTGTCATCCGGGGAACTCCAGAAGAAAGGAGAGAGATGATGATGGTAGGCTATTTAACTCAGAGGGGCCAAGCGGTGTGGTGATAATTCAGGGATATTTAACTCAGAGGGGCCAAGAGGTGTGGTGACAGTTCAGGGATATTTAACTCAGAGGGGCCGAGAGGTGTGGTGATAATTCAGGGATATTTAACTCAGAGGGGCCAAGAGGTGTGGTGACAGTTCAGGGATATTTAACTGCCAAGAGGTGTGGTGATAATTCAGGGATATTTAACTCAGAGGGGCCAAGAGGTGTGGTGATAATTCAGGGATATTTAACTCAGAGGGGCCAAGAGGTGTGGTGATAATTCAGGGATATTTAACTCAGAGGGGCCAAGCGGTGTGGCGATGGTTCAACGTGTCGTAATTGATTTAAATAAACATCAGATTCCATTAGTCAAATAAATAAGGTGTGACCATTGGTTGGATTTAAAGGTGTTAAGCTGGAGTGGATTTATAGAGGTGCTAAGCTGGGATTGGATTTAGAGGTGTTAAGCTGGAGTGGATGTATAGAGGCGTTAAGCTGGAGTGGATTTATAGAGGTTGTTAAGCTGGGATTGGTTTTAGAGGTGTTAAGCTGGGATTGGATTTAGAGGTGTTAAGCTGGGATTGGATTTAGAGGTGTTAAGCTGGAGTGGATGTATAGAGGTTGTTAAGCTGGGAGTGGATTTAGAGGTGTTAAGCTAGAACTGGATTCAGAGACGTTAAGCTGCACCTGAATTTATATACCCAAGCTTGAAAATACAACACAAATCGACCAGTCAGGAAAGAAGTAACAATATACTAATCAATCACAACTAGCAACCCCTAAACACAGCTAACAACCCCCTTCACAACTAACAACCCCCAAAACAGCTAACAACCCCAAAAAACAGCTAACAACACAGCCTAACCCCAAACACAGCTAACAACCCCTAAACACAGCTAACAACCCCCAAACAAAGCTAACAATCCCCAAACACAGCTAACAACCCCCAAACACAGCTAACAACCCCCTTCACAACTAACAACCCCCAACACAACATTACAACCTTTAAACATCACAAATATCAGGGGTTGAATGACAATGTTGAGGCCAAGACAAACATCCCAAGAATGTTTAAGTCACCTGATTTACTGAATATTGACATGACCTTTGACCTTACGTGTAACCAGAGGAATAAAATAGTGGATTAAGTGCACATCTAATTATCTAGGTACAGGTAATTAAGAGGCTAATATTTCACGTCACTAAATGATGTTGGTTATATAGTTACACATCAAAAATATAAAAAAAATATAACCATCGATATATTGTGTTTGGGGAATTTATATGATAATCGATGTTTACTTTTAATCAACGGTGTCAGAAAGAATCGTTCACCATTGATAAGAATGACGGACGGTATCTACCTCATAGGGTTATGGTAGGGCAGATGACAAGAGGCAGTAACCTAACCTATAGTGCCTACCAACAGTCACACAAGGTCTAGGGAAACTATACCTACAGTGGCTGAGTTATACCTGAAGAAGGCCAGAGCGTAACACTAAACCCGACGAAGAGAAATTCACATAAAAATTTTCAGAAAACAAATATACACAACTTTGCTACAACACGAAATAATAACCCACGACCCATCTCCACAACCAAACAAAAACAGTACACAAACACACATACAACTACGATGACATACAAAACATATTTACATATTTACGTATATTAATTTTATTTCGGAGAGAGAGAGAGACACACACACACACACACACACACACACACACACACACACACACACACACACCTTTCCGGGTAAAGAACAAGGACAGTAGTACCAGGGTGTGGGCATCCCGGCGATACACAAACACACACACACACTGATAATCCGTCAAGGGAATGATCCAATAACACCCAATAAGGCACTAGTTGGCTCCTAGACGGGGTAAAGCAGTCAGGGAAGAGGAGGAGGGAGGGAGGCTGGGTAGGAGGGAGGGAGGAGGCTGGGTAGGAGGGAGAGGCTGGGTAGGAGGGGGAGGGAGAGGTTGGGTAGGAAGGGAGTGAGGAGGGGGAGGGGAGGGAGGCTGGGTAGGAGGGAGGAGGCTGGGTAGGAGGGAGGCTGGGAGTGAGCAGCAGCAGCACCTTCAACCAGGTGACGTACGCATGACGTCATCACCACAACACACCGCGGCCTGCCTGCCTCCCTGGCACTCTCTCCCGTCACTGATTCTCTCTCGCTATCTCTCTTTCGCATACACTATCTCTCTCTCTTTCACAATTTCACTATCTCCCACTTAAAGAGGTCAACCAAAGTATACACTCAAGATGCGGTATCCAACACACACACACACACACACACACACTCCACCACATGTTATAGAAAACGGACGGCAGAAAATCGAATCAGAAAATGGGCTGCAGTTGTCTGGTATAAAACAACACAACACACACAGTTTCTGAACGGCTATAACAAATAACAGATATCTGATAGGCAGCAACGACACACACACACACACTCAGACCAATAACACCTGACATGCTTCTGATGGGCAACAATACGAAACAAAGGCTTCTGATCGGCTCCAAACACAGAACACCAAACAAACAAAAACCACTACTCAGACCACCGACAACACAACACCGACAGACACAGCTCCTGATATTGACAGTAATACAACACGACCTGATCTTTGATGGAGGCGATCTCTCTCTCTCTCTCTCTCTCTCTCTCTCTCTCTCTCTCTCTCTCTCTCTCTCTCTCTCTCTCTCTCTCTCTCTCTCTCTCTCTCTCTCTCTCTCTCTCTCTCAAGGCGTTAAGGTATAATATCAAGAGGGGGATATGCTATGCTATATGCTCTGATCTGGGTGTGTGTGTGTGTGTGTGTGTGTGTGTGTGTGTGTGTGTGTGTGTGTGTGAGAGAGAGAGAGAGAGCATGGAGCGTGCTAAGCTGCATCGGATGTCAAAGCTGAAGATGCATGGCGGAGGTGAAGGTAGGGAAGAGGAGGGGAGAAGGATTGTGGGGTAGAGGAAGAGTGGTGAGGAAGAGGGGGGCAGGGTAGGGGAGGAAGGCGGAGAACGGACAGAGAAGTCATAGGGAATGGTACGAGGCCAGGGACGCTGAAAGGACCGAGGGAAGGAAAGGGAAGGAGAAGAGAAGGACGGAGTGATGGAAGAAGAGCAGGAGGAGGAATAAGAGAGGGAGGAGGAGGAGGATGGAAAGACTCGTTTTAATAAACTACACATTCACTAACCAGATGTGGACATGATATCACTCATTCACTACCAATATGTGGACTCTTACTCATTCACTCCCCAGATGTCAACTCAAACTACACATTCACTCCCCAGATGTCAACCCAAACTACACATTCACTCCCCAGATGTCAACCCAAACTACACATTCACTCCCCAGATGTCAACTCAAACTACACATTCACTCCCCAGATGTCAACCCAAACTACACATTCACTCCCCAGATGTCAACCCAAACTACACATTCACTCCCCAGATGTCAACCCAAACTACACATTCACTCCCCAGATGTCAACTCAACCCCCCCCCCAAACACACACCACCGTATCCGTCATTTACCAGGAATCATCATCAATACTACTACCTGCCCCAAGACAATGTGTTCAGTACCTGTCTTGGGGCAGGTAGTAGTGGTGACGATGATTCCTGGTAAATGGCGGATAAATGTACTGATATTAATATTACTTTCATTAACTGCATTATTATTATTATTATTGCAAATTACTAAATTAGTATAACTTAAATAAAGAGGAAAGACGCGACACTGAAACGACATGACAAGGGAGAAGGAATCAAGGAATGAAAGATGGAGAAGCAGACGGTAAGGTATGAGAAATGACAATAAATGAGGGAAATAGGAAGAAAAGTGTATGTATGTATGTATGTATGTATGTATGTATGTATGTATGTACTTATGTGCCCAACAGACTCACTAAAGTCACAACACAACGATGGATTCTACGGGGGAGGGAGAGAGAGGCTGAAGAACTCCACACACCTTTAATCACTACACATACCTGAGGGTGGTGACATCGTATACCTAACTGGCTGGCGTCGACAATGTCCTGAGACTGCCGTTATATACCACACATAGGCCAAGGCTGTTACACCAACGATTACACCAACACAATAACTGGGAACGCTCAAGAACCTCCATCCAAACAAGAGAACAAGAGATACGGTACAGTCACCATGTTTGAGGAAGAATGTAAGAGTTTCCTGGGGTTGATACACGGTGCTTCAGTTGCTCCTATGGTTGACCTATCACAGGGGTATGGTTGGGTTATTTTTAATCATGATAAGGACTCTGGAGCTCATGAGAGGGGAGGCGAGGATTGAGCCCATGGGTTATCACGCATTAAAAAAAATAAATCCACAGGCCCCTAACTTGCATATACAGAACCGGTATATAATAATAATAATATTAAAAAACACTAATAATGCGGTAGCGGGGGATAAAAATAAAATGAAAAGTGGTATTTATTGTTACTGAGAGAGAGAGAGAGAGAGAGAGAGAGAGAGAGAGAGAGAGAGAGAGAGAATAACAGGCCCTTCACGAAGACCTTTCAAAATGTAAAAGAAATATACACCATCCGATAACACTATAACACCCCAAAGACCTTATAAATAAATATACCAAGTAACTAAAACTATCAAAAAATAAATAAATAAAATATAATAATAATCAAACGGTATCCACAAAACATGACACTTAGTTATGATAGGCGCAACACCTTAACACCCCCCCCCCTCCCAAGGACGACCGGCAACGGATGTTCAATATGTACCTGAGTAAATACTAATGATCACGACGTCCGGATCACATATATTATACAGTCCAGTATCGAGAATAATATAGGCCTAAGTACTTGTCTTGTCAGGTAAGGGTGGTTTGGGTGGGGTGTGTGTGTGTGTGGTGGGGTGGGGTGTGTGTGTGGTGGGGTGGGGTGTGTGGTGGTGGGGTGGGGGTGTGTGTGTGGTGGGGTGGGGTGGGGTGTGTGTGTGGTGGGGTGGGGGTGTGTGTGTGTGGTGGGGTGGGGTGGGGGTGTGTGTGTGGTGGGGTGGGGGTGTGTGTGGTGGGGGTGGGGTGTGGGGTAGGTTAGGGTGGGGGACAGGTGTATGATGAACAATTAAGGTTATACAGTTTTAAAAAGTTATAGTCATTGGTTTAATACTGAGTAACATTACTAAGCATTATTGTACTGTTCATTATATATTACCAACACACAAAATACTCCCCAATACACTGCATACCAATTAAGAGAGAACCAAGGTTAGGTTACATGGACGAGTAACTACGAGGATATAAATGTCTACGAGTATTATTTATCTCGTGGTTACAGTCTGACCTAACTTAACCCAACCCCCTGTAGTTTGTATTGCAGCTGCCCAAGTTTAACGTGTCTGGCTAAGCTACCGGGACACCCTAACACCACTCACAACACCCACACCTACCTCTGACTGGCCGCCCCTTTTCCTTACAGGGATGTGCCAGTATCAACTTACACCCTGTAATAGGTATATGGTGGCAGACAAGGAGGATTTAATGTGGGGAATAGGTGGTACAAAGGGACCCTGTCGACCTCGTTAAGTCCGGGTGAGAAGAATGACAAGAGGCTTATTCCTGGCGTCACCGCTTGCTGCCATGGACTATTTTCATTCCCCCCCTCCCCATGCCCTTCCGTCCTGTCATGGGTTTGGCTTATGGTCGCGTTTACTGTCCCATCAATACGTCTCTTCCTGTCTCAACAATCGCTAACTGAGGTGCCTTAAGAGTCGGCATCAAAAGCTTTAACTTCAAAGGTAAATACGCAAATAGATAGAGATATAAATACAGGTAATGAATGTATGTATTTACCTATAATAAAATTTAAAAAAAATAAAAAATATCTCGCTTGGTTACATAACAGCAGCGTATAAATAAATGAACAGGTATTTATCTTCTTGCCAGGTTCCACACACATACCTTTTATAACGAGTCCACCTGCTCCTACCACATTAAAACCTGACAGCCAAAAACAGATGCAGGAAATACCTATCACATATTTCATGTAAATCCACAATGACAACGTGGATAAGATAAATCTTGATAAAATCACACGGGAAGATGGAAACAACGGAGTACCTTAGCTTTCGTCTTTATTCAAGACAGTTGCCTCTGAAGATGTCTTGAATAAAGACGAAAGCAAAGGTACTCCGTTGTTTCCATCTTCCCGTGTGATTTTATCAAGAACTATCACATATGTTATAATCAATAAATAAATAAAAATTATACAACATCCTAAGGGGCGATGATGGTACTGTATTGGTAGTGATGGTGGTGGTGGCTGTGATGATGGTGAAGGTGAGGCGATAGTGATGGTTTTGGTATGGAAGGTGACGCGTGAGGCGGCTTAAGACTACTGTATAGTAATCACTGGATACTGGCGGTGTAACGACTGTAGTGTGATAGGTGATGGGGGGTTTAAGGTGTGGGGTAATGAGAGGGGGGGACATGAGGACCCTTACTGATAAGAAAGGGTGTCAACAAATGAGTTTTCTTATGGCGATAATCAGCATAGAGCATCCACTGTTAGGCGAGGGCACGACACCTCCCCTACCCCTCCCTTCATAAAAACGTATATAAATATATATATATATATATATATATATATATATATATATATATATATATATATATATATATATATATATATTCTTGGGTAATGTAGCAGAAAGAATAAGCTTTCCAAGAGTCTGTGGACCAATCAGCTGCACGGTTCCAAAGCCTGTGGACCAATCAGTAACAAGAGTTTTTCCCTACGAGCCACTGCATCTTTCCAGTTCAACATGTTAAAATTAAGTCACCCTTTCCCCTTCATTAAGAGATGAAAATTTAAGTCCCCAAGTTTAATAGCTGATTCTTGGTGCGTTGTTTATTTAGTACAGTATTTTATATTCAAAGTTCAATTTTCTTTACGATATAAGCCACTCTTAACAAGCCCTCTGTACCAACTGGCCTGTTCGAAATAATGCTACGAACTAAATTCTTGACCACAGACCCACCATTACATCAGTTGTTTTATATGCCAAAAAAACAAACACACATTACTCCAAACACAACTGCAACATTCCCTAACATAATCCAAACATGATTAATGATATAGTGAAGCAACATTAACTCATTGTAAATATACAGAGAATGGAATCATGTGGACGGACGGATGGACAGACAGGCGGACACGCAGGTGGAGAGCCGCCAGCATAATAGCAACAACCCAATCCTTATTAAGTGGCACTGTAGGGGCAAGGTGGTGGTAGTGCCCTTATCATGACGACGCGTCTATCTCAATGAAGACACGTGTAGGGGTGTCACCTCTCCTTCATGCGACACACACCGAATTAAAATATGGGGGGGTGGGGGTGGAGGGACGACATACGAAAAGAAATATGTGAGAGGGAGGGAGGGGAAAAGGGGCAATGATTACAGGCTGGAGAAGTACTAAAAACGATAAGAAAGGAGGAATATGAGACGATATAATTACGATAAGGAAGGAGGAAAGATAAAGGGGGAGACTGGAATACCAAACAATAAAGGTAAAGGAGAGGAAGAGAATAAACACCAAACAATGAAGGGGGAGAGGATAACATCAAGCTGAGAGAGAGAGAGAGAGAGAGAGAGAGAGAGAGAGAGAGAGAGAGAGAGAGAGAGATGACGTATAATATTAAGGTGGAGTGAGAGACAACAAGGAAGGGAGGGAAATATGAGATAACATCAAACAAAGAGCGGCGGGGTGCAGGGATGGGGAGGTGTGGGAGGGAGGGAAGGTAAGACTAAGAAAATAGCACCAAACAAGGAAACAGGTAAGAGAGGGGAGAGGACAGGCACCAGGTAAAGCTCACCCTCACACCACCCATCATAACACCCTCCCCTCCTCGGCACAGTTCACCCAGCTGGCATAAGGCCCGGGGTAGCCTACCGTACACACACACACACACACTTGGTTTATGCGGTGCCACGGCTCACTGCGTCACCTGTACACCACCTCCCACACCTTGACTAGCGATACCCGAGAGATGCCCGTAGACTCGTCGTGTATCACAACAAACATCACCCAGTCCCAGTGAGTGGAGCCTCCGTCGTCAACACACAATGTTAACACCTTGATGATGTGACTGACTGTTTAAAAAGAACTGAAGGTTTATACTCTATTACATGGATAACACCGAGAGAGAAAATCACGGTCGTAATCACATCTTATTTACTTAGGAAAAAAAAAGTTCCTATTTTCTTTCTTTTTTTTTTTTTACATAGATAGCATTATTCATCTCCAGTTATGTGTGGCAAAGGGAACAGAAATATCAAACGAAAGAAAACAAAGATATATAAAGATACACATTTACACTATCATAAACGTGTTGAAACCAATGAAAGGGAACACCAAGTGAAAAGTTAATGAAGGGTAAAAATACTAAACAAAATACTTTATAAGCACACCCTGCACTCGTGTGGCTGCCCAAGACTGTGGTGTTGGCGGCGATGGCATGACGGTGGTGGTGGCCTCTTTATGTTTTGACAGTCGTGGGGTCAGGTGAAACAACGAGGATACACTGTCACGTGCTCACGAGATACAGCTGTTGCTAAAAGTGTCTCAAGTTGAGGCGGTGCAAGTGTCTCGACCACTCTCAAGTACTTGGGTAACGCAATGTACTATACGTGTCACGCGCTCAAGTACAGAGGTGAGGGGCGTCATGCACTCAACAGCTACCTATCACCGGAGGCCATCACTCACCCCCCGGGTCTCGTGAGGAGGAACGTTGCACCTCAGCAGTAGCGTTGAATGACTCATTCCTTTCCAGACCCCCCCCCCTCCCCCCACACCAGACAGACACACAAAAAACCAGGAGGTAGACAAGACACCATCAGCATGAGGGACGCGTCCAGCTAATTACCACACGCGAAACACTGCCTTTTACAGCCACGGTTTCAAATAGCCTCGTGGCTCAACGCTGTCAAAAACGGGGGCGGAGTGGGCGTCCTTGAGGGACTCCGGGCGGTGGTAAGGTTCTGGCGGTACTGGAGTTGGTGCTCATTTCCGCATTCCAAGTGGCACTCATCCACCTAGCGGCGGCGAAGGCGATGCGGGATGGAGGGAGGCGTGGTAGGTTGGATTGGGAGGGGGCGGCAGCGGCACCCTTGGCGGGGGGGGGGGGTTGAGTCACCGTCAGGCAGTGTGTGTGTGTTATACCGCTGTACCCATCACTTGCCTTCGACGACACAGCCTACTATCAACACCATTAGCCACCAATCCACACACACTTTCCTACTCACGATAAGTTATCCCCACAAAAGTCCTCAATAACCCGGCCAATTCAATGGAAAAAAAATATGACAGAGAAGGAAATTTAAACTACAGATATACACATAAACGAGAGAGAGGTGTGGGGCATGTTAGGAGTTAGTTTGAGTGAGCTGTACAAAATATATATATATATATATATATATATATATATATATATATATATATATATATATATATATATATATATATATATATATATATATATATATATAGGCAGGTGGGGGAGGGGGGCCCTTCCTATCACCAGGTAGTGACCAATCACAACACAGGGGACGTCACACCTCCACTCCCCACCTCGTAATGTAACGGCCTACCCGATACACTTGTTCATCACTTAAGTGTTCACTGAATTACATGCACAACTACTTAGTCTCGTCGTAACTACCGTACTACACTATTAGCATTACCGCATTAGTATTATTATTGTTGAGTATTATTACCAGGGGTTCGTGATTCAGAGGAGGAGGAGGCGAACGGATTTTAAAAGTTGACTGTACTCACAACCAAGTCATCAGTAATCCCTGCAAAAATCCCACACCCAGCTCACCAACAATTCCTAAAAATCCCACTATCTGACCCCAGGGTGGGTTGGGTGGGTCGTCAGTGGGTTAAGTCAGGTGGGTCGTCAAGGGGTTTAAGTCAGGTGGGTCGTCAAGGGGTTAAGTCAGGTGGGTCGTCAAGGGGTTAAGTCAGGTGGGTCGTCAAGGGTTTAAGTCAGGTGGGTCGTCAAGGGGTTAAGTCAGGTGGGTCGTCAAGGGGTTAAGTCAGGTGGGTCGTCAAGGGGTTTAAGCCAGGTGGGTCGTCAAAGGGTTAAGTCAGGTGGGTCGTTAAGTCGAATTGGGTCGTCAAGGGGTTAAGTCAGGTGCTGGGTCGTCAGTGGGTTAAGTCAGGTGGGTCGTCAAGGGGTTTAAGTCAGGTGGGTCGTCAAGGGGTTAAGTCAGGTGGGTCGTCAAGGGGTTAAGTCAGGTGGGTCGTCAAGGGTTTAAGTCAGGTGGGTCGTCAAGGGGTTAAGTCAGGTGGGTCGTCAAGGGGTTAAGTCAGGTGGGTCGTCAAGGGTTTAAGCCAATTGGGTCGTCAAGGGTTTAACCAGGTGGGTCAAATAAAAGGGTTAAGTCAGGTGGGTCGTCAAAAGGGTTAAGTCGAATTGGGTCGTCAAAGAGGTTCAGTCAAATTGGGTCGTCAAGGGTTAAGTCAGGTGGGTCGTCAAGGGGTTAGAATCCAAGTGGGTCGTCAGGGGGTCGTCAAGGGGTTAAGGTGGGTCGTCAAGGGTTTAAGCCGGGTGGGTCGTCAGGGGTTTAAGCCAGGTGGGTCGTCAAGGGGTTTAAGCCAGGTGGGTCGTCATCTCAAAACAGGTAACCTAAGGATGCTGTCGGGCTTGTGGCTTGAAGTACCCTGTATTATAACCTGTGACGTTCAATTACAAGTGTGTGAGAGAGGAGGGAGGGAGGGGGAGGGAGGGAGGGGAGGAGGAGGAGGAGAGGGAGGGGGGAGAGAGAGATGAAAGAGAGGAGAGAGATGAGGGAGAATTTGGGAGAAATGGAAAAAGGAGAAAGAGTTGGGGAGGGGAGAAGGGAGAGAGAATTGGGAAGAGGGGAATAGAGGGAGATAATGAGAGACGGGGGACAGGAAGGCGGGAGATAAGGAGTACATACAAAGGTGAAAGTGCGAAAAAGGGAGAGAAAGAAGTGGGAGAAGGAGGGAGAAACGAGTAAATTACAATAAAGAAAGTATGGCCACACCGTCAGGCTAAGGGTAACCCAAGTGCTGGCCACAGGTGTTCCACAGTAAACAACCACTCGTCCGTCCCTCCTCTCCTCTAGCCCAAGTACGTCCTCTCACACGCCCCCTCCTCCTCAAGTACGACCTCACACGCCTTCCCATCTCAAGTACGACATCAAACGCACGCCCCCCCCCCTCAAGTACGACCCCACACGCCTCCTTCTCAAGTACCTCACACACATCCTCAAGTACGACCTCACACGCCTCCTCCTCAGTCTCCAGCCCAAGTTCGTCCTCACACACCCACTGCCCAAATACACACACTCATACTCACATGAATCCAGATATGCGAGTCATTTTGGAAGTGAACGGGCGTAAAAAAAATACGCTCGTACCAACCAGCGAAGACCAAACATTGTGAAGTAGGGGGAGACGGTGGCCAGGGTAGAGTGACTGAACTGTGTGTGGCAGCAGTCTTCAGTGAGGTACCGTACATGTCAAGACTAACCCTAACAAGGATAGGCCTAACACTATATATAGGTCAAGTTTATACGATATAAGCCTTATGTATACAGTAATAACTCACAACAAACTTGTAAGGGCAAACCGGAAACAAGTGAGATAAGCCAAGACGCGTTTCTACAGTACCTTCGCTACACATATAATCCAGCGTGTAATGTGATGCAATCCATAAACCTTATCTTTTATATACCGATGTGACCCCCTCCCCCCTCAAGTCATGTGGCCGTAGGTTATAACAAGTGAAGTTAATTCCTATGCTTAAGACACACTTGTCCTGTTCCAGCTTAAGTCGTGGAGGGAAGAACACGACACCATAAAAGTAATTATATCTCTTAAGACTATTTTGTTATACAGGTAAACAAAATCTCTCGCACACACACATTGACCCCCATCTCTATAAGTGGTCCTCCTCTTCCTTATGGTTATATGCTGTATTAATTAGAGGCTGTTCAACATTCCTTACCCAGGTGTATTTAGGCTAACTTAAAAGTCAAAGTTCTTGTTGCCCAATTATTGAATTTCTCTCAACCTTAGGAAATGCCCAAGTGAGAATTTCTACAAACAAAATCATATAATAACATAATATACATTACAGTACTCCAGAATAAATTAATTCCCTTTACTTCATCAATATCATAAACAGTACAGTACTGTATATACAGAATAAATTTGAAACGAAAAATAAAATACATCCCGCCATTACGTCACGTTTTTACCTTTATCTCCTCAATTAACTAAAACATAAGTCAGTTGAAGTAAAGACAAAATAAAATAAAACTAACCTTCCTCTTTTAGAACAATTCGTTCTTAATACCGGGAAACTTTTAAATAAAAAAAATGCAAAAAAAAAAAACCCTCTCATTTCTCTGACAACAAAGCCAGCCGTTGTTTCCTAACCGTGTGTGTGTGGCCCCCGCCCTCCACACGTAAAACACCTTGTACGGCAGAGGTGTAGTGGAGGACTGTGAGCTCCAAACCAACCTATTACCTCACTGACTATGGCATTGTTGACATTCCTCCACCACCAGCCTCCTACGCCTTCCCTGACCTCGCCAGTTCTGCTAGACTGTAAACAAACACCCCTCTTATCCTCCTCCAACGTCCCCAATGCTCCCACGATGGAAAAAAAGAGGAATGCACACTGAATTACAAAGGGGAAAAATAGTATGAAAAGGGACCCAAAAGGGAGAGAATAAAAAATAAGACAAAGCTGAGAAGTGGTGAAATTATAAGGAAAAAATAAATACAGCGAATCAACTAAGACAAATCAAAGCTAGAACATTAATGTTACAAATAACCTCAGAATCTGAAGCAACTTGGGTCTACTCTTTATGATAATGAAAACAGCCACACAAACAGAGGTGAAAACCATAGACTGGCCTTGTATTACAGTACAAAACATTGGCATATACCCGCCCATGCTTCGGAGTAGTGAGAGGAGGCAATGAACTCAAACAAGCCTAACCATATATAGTACCAATGTATGGATTATGTAAATTGAGTATTGCACAACTATAAAGATACACTGTACAAGAGCAGGAGGTATAGTACAGGGTTGTATTGTTAGCGATACCAACAGGCCAACAAGTATCTCTTAAACCGTGCATTAGGTAGTGGAGTGGGTGTTGATGAACCCGTGTGGGTGTGTGTACCTTATGCCACCTTGCCTACGCACTCCCAACTCTCCCCTGAACACCCAAATACTTTTAAAGGGCTGTAAGATAAATTTCCTCCCTAAATTAAGATAGGAACACGCATCTAATCAGCTTCCTTTCATCTACAACACAAATACAGACTCAATAATAGCACTACATAGGAACTGGATTGATTTTCACATGCCCCAGTTTCATGAAAGATAACACTTGAATCGAATCAGAAAATCCTCCTCCATGCCCGGCTCACATGTAAACATCACACCACCCACGCTCCCACAGTCATGCGTACAAACACCGCTTTGTTGCCTCTACTCCCTCCTTCCTGACCCCAGCCTTTATATAATACCAGATTGGCAAGATTTACATTACAATTCCTAATTTACTGTAACATGATGAGCGTCAACTGTATCAACCTATGCCTACGCTCAACCGATGACAATAGGCTATGTAAACACACGTACACCACTACTGATTCTACACAGACAACTTGTTAGATTAAAATTACCTGGGTGGAAAACTCATGAAGGCAAATGGACTCTTCAGTAAAATAAAACAGCTTATCTTTGCAGTGAACATGGTTATAAAAAAAAAAAAAGCAGGTGATGTTTGGAGACCGTACACTGTCAAGATTTATTCATAGCCCGCATTGCTCCAATCATCCCCAACTCCTGGCAGGGTATGAAAGACAACCTCCAACCTACACTCACTCGCCTCACTACAACTTTGGCAGGGTGTTCCTCTATGTGCTTATAACTCGCATATTTTTTTCCCTTTGAATATATCCCGTACATATACTATACCAAATATTATACCACACTTACAAACCGACCCACACTGAAGAATCGTCCACGACCAGTACCTTCGCAAGCTGAACACACAAACATTATACAGTACTGGATGATCAACAATTGATAGTCGCCGCCACAACACTTCGGGAAACATATGGTAATAATTTCCAGCAGACACAGCATAGTATAAGGGCTTAAAACTTCTTCACATAATTGTTCTGAGTACTGAAGCTCGCCCTCCCCATGCCCTGCTGGTGCCGATTCCCTCCGGTTAACTTGGTGCAGCTGGGGTAGGTTTCATTGAGGCCCCTCGTCTACCCGCACACCACTGTTCCAACTCTGTCATTCTACTCGCTTAATGCCAACACCACAGGTTATAAATAGGCAGAACGACCACAACCTCTTCCCAACACATACTGAAGCCTAATTCACACACATAGTAACATCCCACACTGTATATACAAGTCTGGTTTGAAAATCTATCAATACACTGAACAGGTGTAACATTGTTTACTAATTGAAATACCAACTAGTAAATAGCTAGAAATAATTACTATTCTGTATACAGTATTATTGGACTACAATAAATTCCAAACGTATTAAACCGTATATTAATGCATGTACCGTATATTAAATTTTTTATTGTGGTAATCAATTTATTTAACTGTACTGATGGACCACTGCATACAATTCCATTATCAAAACACTGTAGTGACTGGTGTATTAAATCTGGCTAACGCACTAAAGACATTCTCCCAAAAAAAACAGCATGTCGTAAGTACACCACTGGACACTGAATCAGCAGTATCAGATGAAAATACAATATATTTCCACTACTTGGCACACCAAATCCCAGTTCAACACTAAATCTTGGGACTCTGCATACCACAATGGTACACTACAGTATTAAAAAAAAAGCAATGGACAATTTCCATGTAAAACACAAAAACACACAATTCCTCCACATCTCACAAATATATCTACAACACAACATTTGGTGCTGCTTAACTAGATAATGTAGTAGTTTATATGTAACAGAACAGTACCGTACTCTTACTGTAATAACTGTACAGTACTATAGTTCTGATGCACAGAGACAAACAATCCTAGTTAAAATAAAATAAAAAAACCTGTTCATTGCTTTGTGGGTACCAGTCCTGTGCACCTATTGTTCTGAAATTTGTACAGTACTGCTTTTGAAAGATATAAATAAAACTACTGTATATAAAAGTAAATAAATACAAATAAGGCAACAAGAAATGTACTGTAGAAGAATGTGTTGTTGATGGAGTGAAGGGTGGAGGACATGTTTAATTCTGAATGGGGAGGAGAGGTTGTAAGAAATTACCTCAGAATTAAGAACCAGAGGAGAGAGGCTGCAAAAAACAGTGCAGCATGGAGGGCTACCATCAAGTATTCATAGCTAACCAACACAAGCTTGGAAAATGGCCATAAAATGGTGGTGATAATGATATGAGACAGATAGAAGCTGCAGTATACCTTACACTACATAGTGTTGATCTAACTGTCATGAATAACAGTTATTTTTCTGATAAAACCCAAGATATAAAGGTACAGTATGCAAGTGCTGATGGCAACCATTTATCCTTAGCCCCAAGTTACACCCCTCATTTAGGTATCAGGTTTATGTGGTGGAGCATCACATTTAGTAAAGTACACATTCAGTTGTATATTACACTACAATCAACTACTCTCCAGTACAGTATATCTGACAGTGAAGTGGAGTGTAGTTACTACATTTGACAAATTAGTTAGCTTCTCAATTAAACTCTGTAATTTAATGTTTATGAAAGCTACAATATGACAATAAATAATTAACTTAATAATAACAATATTAGTCCTGATGTAGGCCCACATAATTAGCGTTACCTGTGAAAACTGAAAGGGAGAAGACCATACCAGGACCTACAGTAAATGACTAAGTAAGTAGTACTAGTATTCACTGTCTACAAAGTACAGTGCAGTGCAGTACAGGCATACTGCATGTTTCTTATAATCAAGAGTGTCCAGTATGTATGTTTCCCATTTTTTTACCAGTACCTTTAGTGTATTTTCATTAACATATGAATGACAGGTTCTTAAAACCAATATGGACACATATACAGAATATACACTGCATGTTTATTTATTCACTAACTACAAAATATAATGCCAGCAAGATTATACGTACTATAGTACAGTACTGTACAGAACAGGGTACCTGTGTAATAGATATAAGTATCACATTTCTATGAATGAATTTCAATATTGATACATTAACACTCTTAATTCAGACAAATGTACAGTATTGTACTACGAAATTTAGGGATAGATCACACAATGATTTATTCCAACTAAAGTCAAACAGTTGAGCAATGTTCTTTATTATTTCACCATAGAACTGAAGGGGATGAGACCATGGCTTACTTGCAGTTCCTTATAATGTACAGTACTACCATACATTTATTACATTCATTCTATAACATGCTGGTTTTAAACTACAGTATACAGGTACTGTTCTGTAATTATCATATATCAGGCCTGTGTGGGATATGCCTCAAAGAAAAGTGGGCAGTACCTACACATTTAAAGTCAAGACTTGTGATGGGGACTAATATTTTTGTCATTTTGTTTACATTTTTGTCATTTTGTTTACAAGTGTTTATACTTCACCCGAGAATTTTTTAAATTGTGGAAGGTTAATATGCCTGACACTCAAATTAGGAGAACAGTATGAAAATGACCACAATACAAATAAGAACAACTAATTCCACCATTCTCAGAATGCTCCCTCAATGTCAGTTTGAAACCATAGGCAGAGAAAGACCATATCAATGTCAAGAGAAAAATTTTTCGATTCACTTGAACTATGCTCAGAAATTCTGGTGGGGAACAAGGAAAATGCAAGCTTGAAAACTACTTACAGTTCACCTTTACTTTAGGCCTGCAGTAAGTATGCAACTGCCTCCATACATTCTGATGAAGCACAACAAACCATATCTGACCTAAAATAAGTTTGATTTTAGCATGATTGGACCACCGAGAACTGCCTAAATTTAGACCACATTTACAAAAATCAGATATATGCCATAGTTCAGTGAGAAGTGTTTTCATTCATTCACTAGAGATAGGAAAGGCAAAAGAAATACACAAGGCTTTATAATCAGTTCGCAAACTCAATTGTCCTTGCTTCCTTACAGTACAGTATTTGCTTTCTATGCATCAAAACAATAGATATAACAGTGATATAATAATGTTGATGCAGGGCTATTCTAGAGTTTACCCTGGACATGAACACTATACATAAACAAAAAATAACATACAGCACAGGTAAAGGTGCAAAGAAGGGGTGCTATCTTATTACTATGAATTTCGACAGTAACTCTTCTAAAACAGTATGAAATATTTCCTTTATTACCCTCCTTTTCCCTTAAGCTTCATTTGTTTTTAACCAAACACTTTCCCTCACTTTCTAAGCTTCATATTATTCTGGGTTATGGGGATTTACAATTGTTTTCATTATACACAGCACCAACTATATTCAGATCACCTGAAGAATCTCTACCCCAGCTTATATCACCAAAAGTTTAACCAGCCTGACAATGTTTGGGGGGTGAGGTGAGGAGATGATAGGCTGCGTTAGGTATACCACGCCCCTGATTATGATTAAAAGCACCGAGATTCCCCATAGTTTCAAGTCAACATTCAAACTAATAATAGTTGGCCTACCTCTCCAAGACATTCACTAATCAATTACATACACCTGCGTAACAGAACCTTCACCAATTAACCTATGCAACATGTCACAAGCGACGACCCTACCTGGGGAGATCATACGGTGATCACTTTTGGTGTAAACTTTCAATTTGTTTATGAAAAATTAAGCCCTAACACGCAGAAATCACGCACACATTTCTTCTGGTCATCGTTAGTGCCACGAAACCATAAATCGGCCTTATGAAGGATGGAGGGAATGGGATGAGGTGTAGAAAAATGGGTAACTGGCGCCCTCACCCAGAGCAACAGGCAACTACCAAAACAAATGAATAACCTTCTTTACCACCTATATCCACCGAGATACATCATTTGTGACTAGTGGTGATTACAACAGAGGTCGGGAAACACCTCGTCAATAGCGGGTTTGGTTACAGGGAGGCTTACTGCCCAGAAAGTGTGTTATTTATACATGGAATACGACTGGGTGGCAGCCATCTTGAAATCAGATGCCCCTGGCCCCATTCATTTCCAATAAAATTTTCACCTTCAGACACCACTTATGACTTACCTCACCAATTTGTGACACAAATTTGAAGATAATATAGTAAAATTTCTCAACTTACCGCATGAAGAGCTGTGAGGCCGTCTACATTAGCCGTGTCTATATCGGCGCCCTTCTCCAAGAGGCGAAGCACTTCTTGCTTGTCCCCTGCAGCACACGCTGCTAAAAAGATGCAGCCATCACTAAAATTCACTTTTCGAGATCTACTATTTTCATACACTTCTTGTTTATTGGTTTCACTCTCCTGCCAACGCCTTAACTGCTCGGCCCTTTTAAATAGGGCCGAGGTTGAGCGGTTATCAACGGCCATAGCGGCCTCGGTCACACACCATGGGACTCTCTCCCTGTACTGGCGGTGGTCGGCACTCTGGCAGCCTACCAAGACTCGTTCCTCGCCGCCCCGCCCCGCCCCCGACCACGCCAGCGAGCCTACACCACCACACTCATCTACTGCTGCAACAAGAACCTCACAATACATGTTTACCTCTCGTGTGACACCAATCGTCACACTGGTCAAAAACATAAGTATTTAGCCTACGTCAACTCCGCCCCCGACCGCCAAAGTAACGTGCCTACACGGTCACCGTCAACACAAGTTGAGTTACAATATATATACTCTATATATATATATATATATATATATATATATATATATATATATATATATATATATATATATATATATATATATATATATATATATATATATATATGTGTGTGTGTGTGTGTGTGTGTGTGTGTCATGCTAAATCGGTGCAATCGATTAAAATTTTAAATGATTGACGTTATTTGCCAAATAGGGATAACTTTTTGTTTGTATTGCTACTATTTGATGGAAATTATTTTTTACGTGATCAAATATCTTCTGTTTCATTTAAGACGTCGTTTACCATCATAAGGCGGGCAAATTATACCTAAAGTAGATTAGTTACGTTAGGTTAGTGTTTGTATAAAAAACAAAACTATTAATGTCTATGTATTTTGATAATCTGCATGATTATTTATGGCCAGTCAGAAAATTAAAAAAAAATAAAAATACATAGAAGTTATCCCAAATTGGCAATTATTGTTATTAAATGTAACACACACACACACACACACACACACCTCCCAGGTTAATACCTACCCTCGTTCTCTCCAATTAATCCACTGCTGCTAACAATCACCTCATCTGATACTGGTAACAAAATACTTAAGGACAACCAAATACGTTAATAATATTGGCTTGATATTTTTTTTCTTCAAATTTTGGCAAAATTCTTAATTGCCAACACGAATAATGACAAGATGTAAGAATATATTAAGAATTATATAAATCACTGGGTGAGGAGTAAACACTTCATATGGTGCTTACATATTTCCTTGAGAGGTAACATGGCCAATTGGTTACACATAAATATATTCATTAACTACATACATTATATACAAAATTACTTCAGGTAAGTAAACTTCATAGTTAATAACATAAGAAAATGTATATTCTTTCTTCATTGTGGCTACAAATCAGGTTCCGGCTTTCCATTTATATTTAAATACCCTGTCTATAAAAACAAACGGCCATCCTACACACTAGGCTGATATGGTCATCATGTTTTAAATCTCCATGAGAAAGGACCGCTGCCTCGTTAACAAGGCTAGTTATGGAGCCTAGAATACAAAGTTAATTAAGACACCACACACGAACTAGCCACACCTAACTCAACCACCTTAGATAGATAGACAGATATGTATTTAGTAAAATAGTCAGGCAAGTTTACATTAATTCAGCGCGTGTACATAGATAGTGCAGGTGTACGTACAATGTAAGTACAGTAAATCGATTGATCTGATTCGACCAAGGCTTGTCTAAATCATACACTTATTTCCATTATGAAGGGGGTGGGGGGTGTGCAATCAGTAACAACAAACCAAAAACCCTGGGTAAATAGATATATGGCTACAATGAGACTATCCGAGACCGATAGACCACTGCCACAATACAACATTCATAATCATCAACCCGACCGAACCAATAGCCTATCTCAGAGTTATCCGTGTAGACAAATCTGACAAAAGCCTGAGTGTGTGGAGGTGCGGGGACTTACGATCTCGGGATTGGTTGACTTTGGTACAATAAGTTAGTTTATTTAAAGTATGCGTAAATTAATCAAAGTTAGGCAAGGTAAAGTACGGTTAGGTTAGGTAAAGTAAGGTCAAGTTAAAAGACAGGTTAGAGGTGAAGTTGATTGAGGTGAGGCAAGGTAAAGTACAGTAAGGTTTGGTTATACAGTACTAAGTATGGCTAAGCTATAGGATAGGTTAATATAGACTAGGTTAGACTTAGTAAAGGAATATAAAGATAAGAAATGCTACGTTAAATAAGGTTAGAATGGTAACGTTAGGTTAGGTAGCATTAGGAAAGATAATGCTTTGTATCATCAACGAACAGATACATATTCGATTTAACATTGTTCTGTGGATGATTTGTGAAGATCATAAAAGTTACGGGCTCATAAACCGAAATCTGAAGAAATTTGCTAACTACGTCCCACTCAGCGTCTCAATGGGTTCTAACGATGAATATTTTTCTTAAGAGAAGATACATGCCTGCACCTAATTGACGCAATACAAAAAATACATCGAAAATTTACATACAAATTTAACTGAAACACTAAATACGTTCAGTGAGCACCAGTTAAAGAACAAAATTATGGTATACAGTCTTCCCATTGATTATAATATATACACTGACTTTGTCCATAGCTAAGTGTAACTCAGTAATTTGGGTGCTATTTGTGGACAATATTTTTTGTGTTCAGAAGAATCAAGTGCATATATACATCCTCACTTAACAAGCCCTGACCATTGATGTACCCCAGAAACTGAATGGAGTAAGACATTCCCTGACAGAAATCATACATGTATATTCTACTGAACTTCGTTATCTAGCAGCTAGCAATTGTAGGACCGATCGCCCAAGCGGCTAACGAGCCGATCAGTGGTGAAGAATATAAAAATAAAGTAAAAGGAGTTACTGCTTTAAAATTGCCAGCATGCGTCGAATCCGTTTTTTGTGGAGTGGTGGTGTTGGATCGTTTTCTTTTTCTCGGAGATCTCTTTTTTTTGTAAGAAACTGTTGTATCATTATTGGTAAATTGGTAATGATATACTGTACCTATTTTAAAGCATATTCTATGAGGACATTTGTCTATCACGACCTGGAGAGTATCGATTATTGCAAGCTTTCATTATAGTTTCTTGAAGGTTTTTGTTCTGGATGCTAGATTCTGTAATAGTTTATTCTCTACTCTACTCACCATTGGTCGTAAGATTTAAATATGAAACCCAATGGTGTATTAACCAAGTCTCAGAGCCGTCCCTAAGGTATGGCAACCGGTGCGGCCGCCCCGGGCCCTGCGCTAGTGGAGGCCCCGCGGCCCTTACTTCACCCAACACCAGAATTAGTGACCGTGTTAAGCTGACCTCACCTTACCACCTAGATTCAGGAGACTACCTGAAGGATTACTGCCCAGCATAGTTAAGCAATGCATCTGCTGAAATGAGGTCAAAGGTAAGATTAAGCCACCCAGACTGAGAACAATGTAATTCTTTACTGTGCTCTCTGCCGAAGAGGAGTAACAGTGGTCACCTGTCAGTGTTGTCGAAACTCTGAATCTCCAGTTGTCCGTGATATGTGAAATTGTTGATAAATATTATTTTACTATCGTACACAGCCCTCGTTTTGTTTATTATACCCTGGCCAACAGGGATAGAGACAGATACAGAAAATACATCTCGGGTGCAGAGAAAAGGAAGAGAGAAGAAATCTAAATGTCAATGAAAGGGTCCCTATATATACATTGATAAAATCGCACAGGGTAAAGGGAAAAAATGGAGAGCCTTAGCTTTCGTCTTTATTCAAGACATCTTCAGAGGCAACTGAATTACAGAGACTGAGAGAGAGCTTATGTACACAGGGTGACCTTACAAAACATGAGGTCAGGTAAAAAAAGATGACATCCACTAATCCACACACCAACCACACAGCAAACATAGGAAGAGATCATATAAGAACGGGCGACATAAGTAGTCATGTCACGTCAGGTAAAAAATGTGAGATCCACTAATCATCTTCCTTACATTCTTTCAAAGCATTTTTTACCTTGTGCCACTGACAAATAAATTTGTGTAACATATCAGTTTTGTACTGAACCATCACTAAGGTTTAAAGAATACATTTCTCTAATCAAACTTGCTTCAACCAGAAGTCTCTGTGTGACGCATGATGATTTATACACTTCTAAACTGTTTTCCCAATAGATGGGATGATTATTGTTCCTTATATGAACGAACAGTGCACTGCTTTCAGATGCCGTTCTAATATTGTACTTGTGCTGTTTAATTCTGAGTTGCAATGCTTTCCCAGTCTGACCTAAATAATTTCCATTACAATTACGACATGAAATACAGTAAACGCAACCATTTACATTCAAGGTTGGGCTATTCTTAATTAATATATAAGTAATAGTTGAATCATACTTAGAACCAACATTAATGTTTAATAATTTAAGGGACTGAATTAAGGGGACAAATTCATTGCGATAAGGTAGAGTCAAAATATTCTTAAATGTAGGAACTTGCCTAGTTTGAGTAGAATAAAAGGATTGTTTAGCCCTTTTAAAACAACGATCAACAAACAATGAAGGGTACCCAAGTTTTTGTGCAATGGACTGAATATGTTGCAGTCCTTTTTCAATAAAGTCAGGGTCACAAATACGTAAACATCTCAAACACATAGCAGAAAAAAATGACATATTGGTAGACTCATGGTGACTTGATGAAAAATGTATGTACACCTTAAATTTATAGTTATGGCCATTTCACATGATATGCATATCAAGAAATGCAAGGATCCATTTACTGTATCTCTCTTTCAATTTTGAAGGTAATACTAGGAACAAAATTAAGCTTGTCTAAAAATTCCATTGCGTCACTGTTTCTAGACCATAGACAAAGCACATCATCTACATATCTATACCATGGAGGAATAAAGTCACCTATGTTGGGAAGTAATCTAGCCTCAAAAAACTCCATATAAATACAGGCTACAAAGGGTCACAGCTCAAGATTGAAGAAGCCGCAGGTCCAGAAAGCTGTGAGGGCAAACTTTTTCGGAGTGAGAGTTGTGAACTCTTGGAACAAACTACCAGAAAGTGTTGTGACGGCACCGAGTGTGAGCTCTTTTAAGACCAGACTTGACCAACACTGGAGCAGGTTCAGGTACATTCAGGAGACGGTTACATGCCCAGTACTTGCCAACAGTGCGTAACAGACATGACCGATCGCCCAAGCGGCTAACGAGCCGATCAGTGGTGAGGAGGATAAAAGTAAAGTAAAAGTAAAAAATCATAAGGCAAACGTAAAAAATTGCATAAGGCATAAAAACATACCATTTGGTATGCTAAAATATGGGTGTGATCTCAGAAAGCAAAGTAATGTGGTATATATTGAAGAGAGCTGAATTTCTAAAGTAATAATCCTGTTAATACTGGAGTTTGCATGGGAAAATGTTAGTTCATTTACCCATGAAAAGGAAAAGATCCTCGTTTTCATCAATGAATCCATTTTCTTCTGTTAACTAGTGACGTCACACTCACCGAGTTGCTCAGCTAGCGCAGTTTCGAACCACACAAGTAGGAAGCTTCGAAGCCAAGCGCTCGAAACAAACTTGGATCTTTAGCTGCCGCTCTGTTTGATTTCCCAATCTCTCCTCTCTTCGTGTTCATAATATTTACAAGTTTAACATTTAATGTTTATGAATTGTACTTGTAAAAATGAATGGCTTTATTAGCGTATTTGAATATTCTATATGGGTAACATTATTATATCAACGAATTTTTATGTAATCTATTACTTTCAGGAGAGGAATATAAATCGCGTTGTCACCTACAAGGAAAATCCCCTTGCCAAGTCAGGGATATTTGTTCGTCCGGAAGTCATGTTTTGTCGTATATTCCAGTGTAATGTTATGACTCAACATTTTTCAGGACCTGACTCCCCCAGTGTGGCGGTGAGTGCTATCAAATGCAACAACTTCATCACAGATGATAAGATATTTTTAAAGCATTCAAATGTGCTTATCTTTCAAGGCGCATCTTTAGAAATGTGTTTCTGTATGAATTGTACTTGGTGTAGCTGTATTATGACGAATTTTTATGTAATCTATTACTTTCAGGAGAGGAATATAAATCGCGTTGTCACCTACAAGGAAAATCCCCTTGCCAAGTCAGGGATATTTGTTCGTCCGGAAGTCATGTTTTGTCGTATATTCCAGTGTAATGTTATGACTCAACATTTTTCAGGACCTGACTCCCCCAGTGTGGCGGTGAGTGCTATCAAATGCAACAACTTCATCACAGATGATAAGATATTTTTAAAGCATTCAAATGTGCTTATCTTTCAAGGCGCAAGAAATGTGTCTGTAAATGTACGGTGTGCTGTATTTGAGTTAATTATTCAAACAAAGAATTAATTAAACAACATAGAAAATAATTTTCTAAGTTTTGTTACACCTAAGCAAATAGTGTGCAAAAAGTTTGTTTCATTTCATCAGCGAGTTGATTAATAGTTGGGGGTTACTCTACCATATATTTCAGGTCTTTGGGAATGCTTTGTAAGGCAACTTTATCATATAACTATGAGGGGCTATAATGTTTGGAGTCATAAGCATAACAAAACACAACCATTTTACTATCACGAACTTAAACTTGATCTTTCGACGGCACAGGAATCGCTTAAAATGTCCTTGACCTCTCCAGTATATATAGCTCATAAAATAATTATAACTCGCCTTATTACAGTATGAACCAATGGAGAAGTAGCGAGGAACTCTACTTCGCGTTTTTCTTGCAGTTGTTGACACTAAAAACACATACAGTACTACACGTTTGCAGCTACTGTACTGTACATGTATTAACATTAACAGTGATCGTGTCTAACTCTTTCAGTCGGTTTTAAAGGTCATCTATTCAAACAATTATTCAAATTATTTATGGTAATTTCTTTGCCATATGAACACAAGATTAAGAAGGGAAATTTAAATTTAAGATACTTTATGAAAAGACTGAGAAACGTTGAAGGAAAAACTGGGAGTACAGAAATAGGAAAGTAATCTAAAACCTGGTGCAGTTTGTGAATAATACACGGGAAATCACCTCTTGTGTTCAGATTCAGTCACACTTCAAAATATACTGTAGTGGATAATACAGTACAAGCGTATGACACCAGTTTTTGGAGGGATTCAAATTCAGAAGTATGCAATATTAGGCCATATTCTACTAGATAAATTTTTTTTTTTAAACTTTAGTCAACAACTTATTGACATCCACCTTCACTTACACTGGGAGATGCTTTTCTAGATTCAGTACAGAAGTGTTTCAATAATAAGTCATAATCTAGTGAGCTTATTCTTTTTTTTTATAATTTAGGCTTTCTTTTGCATAACTCAAGGGCATGCACAGTACAGATACATATTGCCTTCATTTCTTTAAGTGTTTAAGCATACCTGTTTTCGTAAAAGATGTATTCTCCTTCCACAAAGCTCCATGTATGGTTTACGAAGCTAACATCCTTCATCTGTGGCAATGTGTTCCTTTAAAATCACTTGAGGCCATGCTCTGCTCATTCATTCACACCGCCACTTCCTGGATGTCTACCCTCCTCACCTTTTTGCCAAGCGCAGCAAACCTTTCACCTCATCTTTCCATCTTCTTAAGTCATCCACATTTATAAGATAACTTTTACCAATCTTTCTTATCACATTTTCTGCTTTGCTTTCTGCCCAAAATTTTCTTCACTGCCACTTCTCATGTTTATTCCTTCTTGCATCCAGAGTTCATACTCTACAACCCACATGATATCAGCTCAAGAACTTCCCAGTACATCTTCATCTCCTTTAACGCAGTTTTGTTTCCATACACTCTATCCATCTCTATTTTTTCCTTCCACTTCTCTGTAATTCAATTCATTCCAATTGTTGACGCACTCACTCCCGGTTAATTGAAATACTGAACTCTACTTTGTCCCTTCTATTTCCAAGCCAACTTACATATACAGTACAAGTATTTCTTCCTGTTTTCTTTCTCCATTTACATGGTTCAATTACATTTTGTTCACACTCATCAAATTTCTTCCAATACACAATTTTCCAAACTCATTCATCAACATTTGTAATTTTTCTTCTTAGTTTCCACTAGAGCAGTGTCATCTGGATGTTACAGCTCACTTACCTCTCTTACTACTCCATCCATAAAAATATTAAAACAGACTGAGTGACATTACACATCTTTGTTGTAATCCATTTTCTAAATCAGGTTCCATGTTTTTGACAAAACTATTATTAGTGCTCTACTCACAATTAAAACTCTGGACAGCATTCAACAACTTCCCATATACCCCAATACAGTACTTCCCATATTGCTTTTTATTTTACTCCATCACGTTTGTTTTCTTTACCCATACACAGTATATTACAACTAATTATTTCCCTTCTAGAGAAACCTTAAACAATGTCTTTTTTATCAACTTACTTTTTACAATACTGTATAAGATTCAGATCACCAAAATGTTAGCAATTCCTCTTCATTATATTTTCTCATAAGGAGCCAATTTCCCATATAAATCCAGTCTTGACCAGAGGCCAGTTCTCAGCAGTGAATTAAATAATAACCGGCTAACTGCTCACTAATATGTTCATAAAAAATAAACACAGTTTGCCAAAAAACATTTTTATTATTCCATCAATAAACCTATGATACAGTATAACACAAGTACTGTTTTGGGCGTGGAGCATTTTGCCTCTGCAGCAATTTTTAAAAAATATTTTTAAGATATGCGAGATCAGCAATCATGAGCTTTTACTTAAAAAGAGTCATCAATAAGGCTTATTTTCCAGTATGACAGTGGGGAAAACTAACCTCACCGAGGCTTAGAATTGCTGGTGTCATCACATACACAGCGATCATTGCAAACACTGCTGGCTTATATCAACGGTAAGAAGCAACACCAAACTGAATAACCACTGTATGATCCAACAAGAAAGTAATATAGGTGTATTAACTATTTTGGGGCAACATTTCTCAGGCTAGGTACTCTTTGTTATATAAAGATGGGAAAAATAACTGCTGAAGCACAACAAAAGGTTCAAACTTGCCGATTATTATAGTGTGTGTATCACCAGCATCACTGGATAATTCTTGACACCGAAATTACTATTTTGCCAACAATGCACTACCATGTAAGATGTATTTGGTTATCAAAAGGAAGGTCTCCTTAGGAACTGCTTTCTCTCAATGATGGTTCATTTTAGCAGACGAGGGGGACATTGCAAGCTAATTCAATAATAATGTCATATGTTATCTAACTGAACACATTAATTCACAACCAACTAATGTATTCCAAATTCCATTGTTTTTACCTTTTACAAAGCCTACCTTGATCTGCTCATCTAATGGAGCATCTTCAATATGTCCTGGAAGTAACACAGTAGCCTCCTTTCTCAAGAGGCGGCAGAAGGCAACGACTTTACATGTGTCATAGTTAATCAATAAGAACACTCCATGACTTATTTTAAGGATTGTTCAGTAATGGATGATAAGAGTACAGAGCATGAGCATAACTTAAGTTTCAATTAGTCTGAAAAAAGTCGGACCAACTTTGTGCTTTTTTTCTCTTTCTTGAAGATCCGAGGCCAAAATATCATGCGACTTGTCTGAGGGATATTTAAATAAGTGAAGTAAAGATAGGATTCGCATTAGGTCAGATCGTGAGACCAATAGAGCCTCTTGAGTGACCTAAGAAATAGGACACAATTCCATTTCAATCACCCAGCATGAAAGTACATGACACATGAATTCTGATAAACAAATGAGTTAAAAAAAAAGATAATTCTGCAAGTTTGAGTCCAGACTTTTTTGTATTTTAAATGTGAATAGAAACCTTCTTGTATTACTTTTTCATTTATAATGTAAACAAAGTGCTTAGAGTCCTTGTCATGTACAATACAGTACAATATATTAAATTTATGCATGAAATGCCATAAAAGACTATTAAAATTTTGCATCCTTTTTATGGTAATCAAATAAGGCCCGAGATAATCTGTAGCGCCGTCTGAAATAACCCACCACACAAACAGTAACATATATCTAAGGAAGAACTTTCAGACAATATTAATTCAACAAGATACTGTACTTATAACACACCCAAAATTACTCATCTTACCATTTAATTAGGATCACAGAATTTACAGCAGCTACATCTTTTTCATTGAAAAAAAAAATAATAAAAAATAATAAATATATATGGCCATCTTCATGTCACTTCGATTGTGCTTAGCAAACTTTAGGAAATCCACAAAAACCACTTGAATAGTTTATGGTCACTTGTAATTTGAAACACCTCTCATACCTTACACTATGCATAAGAATCAATTTTTTTTTGCCCTTTTCCTGTGACCTACAAAAGCTGACTTCATTTCCAATTCATTCTATCACAGCATTGGCTCAACGAATAAGCTTACATACATGTATCCTTTTATTTTTCCACATTCCCTCAATAATTCTAATAAATAGCTTTACCTGGATTTAAAGTGGTCACATGAAAATTGCTCCCATATATGTTTGTTCACCTAATTGTCAGATGGTTCAAATGCATTTATGTACAATGGGATCAGAGTCAAGTTATTTCTACAATGTTAAGTGAAATCAATCTGAAATATTATTTACATCTAAAACCATTCCTTTCATCAAGTCACACCAAAATCCAATAATCATATTTCTATTTAAAAACAAATAACAATGTCCTCCATTACTTTCAGAGACGAGCACAATCTTCCAGGCATTTACCATAAATACAACTAAAAACAAACAAACAAACAAAAAGTAATCAAGGTCAACTATAATGCATAAATTTTGTTTTAATACACACAAACATGCATAGAGTATAACCAAACTGAAGACCGCTGGTAGAAATAAAAGAACAGAAATAACACTATTGTATAGTCTTCAAATGTATATAATAAACACTGCTGTACTGTACTCATTCACTCTACACACTAAGAGGACCAAGATAATCATGGTAGTCTGGTGCTCCCTACACTTCCCTCAAGCTGTTTCTTGATCCCTAAAGATGTAGACTTGGTGCCACTGCAAATACTAAAAGAGCTTCTATTATAAATTGCTATGACCCTAATTAAAGGACAAAATGTGTATAAACAAACTGTGATTTACTAGTATTAATTATAAATATATACATATCTATGCAAATTCAATGTGTGCTGATGTATGTATGGATAAATTCTTACGCACACACATGCGCATACACACATACGTGCATACATGCACACGTACACGCACACAAACACTCGCAGCTAACCACACATCTTTAGTTTTCGAACAGGCACCTTCCAGTAATTTATATCCATGGCCATATCTTTAAGAAAAAAATGTACTGTATATACTGTCTCCAATTTTGTTGTAACTGGACATGTAATGCCAAAATCTGTTTTAATAACCAAGTCTGATATAGACTTCTTATGAAAGACCATTGATGTAAGGCCAACCACAGAATTGTGCAACAAAAGATGGATTTCTACACCAATTCCTTGATCAACCTGTACAGCAGGATTTGGTATTCAGACTATTCCATAAGTTCTAGTTTAATATGATACAAAGTAAGCTTAGATATAATAGCCTGATGTTTTTGACAGTCAAGGTCTTGAGTGACCGAAGGCCAGATAATCAAAGCATTGGTGCACCAGTAGCAGCTGAAGTCATCATTAATATTTGCTACCACCAACACCCAACACATGATTATTATCACATCATTTAGATATCCAACACCTTAGGAAATTAATCAAACCATCTTACCATATCAATATATGGCATAATCCACTACAACAATATTTTGCAATACTTATTCAATTAAACTTTAAGTAATACTTGTTAAGGCTACAGCCAGATAGGGCATCTAAATATCGTATAGGTCATACAATGGCATTGTTAGTTTTATATATATATATTGAGTATCGCTCATCAATTCTTGTTACCATTAGAAGGCATTAAAACTAAACCTTTACTGATCAACAGAATATACAGGATGTTAAACTTAAAACTTCCATCATCACAAGAAAGAAACTGTACTGTGAAAGTACACCAAGTCAGCAAAAAGTTGGCACATTAGCATACTGCAGGTGTTCATATTAATAGGCCTCAATTTAACCCTGACTAAGGACAAAACGATGTGTGTTCCTTTATCATATAGTGGGCAAATGTGGTGCTCTTTCTCTAGAGCCCTAGACTGAAAACATTCCAGTACAAAGTTGCCACTAGGAAATGGTCCACAGGATATTAGAATTCATAATTATTACAGCACTACTTCCTAAAAGTAACTTTACAAAGCTACCATGTAATATCCTGAACACTAGTGTCTGCTGTGCAAATTAGAGCAGATTAAGAGCTTTGCAATTTGGAAACACATCAGTCTGCAGCCCAAGATGAAAGTGCAACCAATGTTACATAGATCATGACAAATAACATTGCATAACCTCAGTGCCACCGACTGAACTCCTATCCTTAATTTAGCACAGGCATGGTACCAACATGCATAGAAAATCCTGACTGAGTTCTGTTACACTCTTATGAGGATGAAGGACTGAGCAGGTGGGCTTTATCCTACTCAATGAAAGAAAAATATTGGTCCAAAAGCTAGCATGCTGAGTGTACAATTTAAGTGCTAGAGTTAGATCTTAGGCAGAATACATTTTGGCTGATATTTTTCTTACAATCTGAGGAAACTGATGACTATGTTATTCAGCCCTAAACTAGCTCCTTGCTGGAAAGGGTAACATCCTAATCAGGAAGTAGTGTCATGATATAAAGTTACTGACCATGTTGCTTTTGCAATTTTACCTTCACTGTGCACTGCAGAAAGTTGATTTTGATTCCTTATTCTCTTACTTACCAACAACCGTCTCTCATAAATTTGAAAATATCGACACAGAAGTAGGAGAAGTTTGATGTATGATTTCTCCATGCATGACATATGTAATGCTATACACCCAAAGAGTTTTATAATGTAAATAAAACATACAGGACCCGGAACCCTGCTGCTAACCAGAAGCCCTCTAATGCTGCACATTGTATTGAATCAATCACTGTGTGCCTTGTGTAATTGTCCCGCAAGTGTAGCGTACCATGCATTACAGTTAGAGAAGTGTCTTAACAAGTCATATGACCCATATTGCTGATCTTAAGTCACTAAATACACCTGCTTTTATAAAAAGAGATGAGCTTGAAGAACATACAACTTTGATTCCATAAACATTCCCGAAAATGTTAACACATTTCAGCTCAACCTGGGCTGCAATGCAAATCTGAATGAAAAATGCTTCTCAGTTTATCATGTTCATTCATCTGTAGAATCAGTCAAGTGCACTATGAAAACATCACTGTGCAGCCTAGCAGGAGACAATCATTATTGATGCATCTGCACTTATACCCAGGGAGAATGCTTTAATAAGGCTCATATATATTCTTTTAAGTATCATTATGAAACAAAGCATTCATTAAATGCATATGGCTCAAAGTAGCTGGGTGAGGAAACGAGAGCCTAGCTAATAATAAAAATCCTATACTGTATGTGGTGTATGGCATGGTACTGTACCCGACTACTGCTGGTATAAGACGGTCGTGAACATGTGCAGCTATCACCTCTCTCACGCACTAATCCACTTTTTACTTTAAAAAGCTTCTCGAGAGGCTTAAAAGATACACACCGGTCTCCCAGTCAGTTATAGTTGTATCACGTCTCGTGCTAGGCTGCGGGTAAGTGATTCAATATCATCTTACCAAAGCAAAGTGAAGCTCTATAATAAGAAGTACTTACTGTTATATCATTTGCAACAAAAAATACAATTTATAAATATTTCAAACACTATTTGGGCAAAAATCTTCAAAATCTATGTGTATCAGCAAAACCACATTGAAAAAATCAAACCGAATAATCAATTTGAATTATATATTATACAGGAAATAGTTGTGAGTGATTCTGGTTATCAAGGATGAGGGAAGGAAACAGTACTGAGGACAATGCCAATAATGTGATTTCATGAATGGTTAGGGTAAAGCTATGCAGTATTATAAAGGCCTGAACATATTTTATACACAGCAATCTGACATGCTCGAGTAGCATGTGCTATGTACACTTTAAATCTTCTTGGCACCAGTAGCCCCCAAATTTTTTCTGCCACTCTGCCTAGCCTGCCTTCTTGCTTGCTTTCATCTTACTGTGGCACACATTAATTTGCATTCCCATGCACACCACCATACACAACTATCGTCCAAGCACATTCTCTAACTGATACATATATACCCAAACCAAACTGTGTGCAGCACAACTGTTAGATAGTCTTGGTTCCTGCCTGTCTCTTTGGTTTGGCTGGCTACAGGCAGGTACAAGGGTGACAAGGACAAGGATGGCAGGGGCAAGGTTCATTGGCATTGGGAAGACCCCCTGGTGCTGGACTAGATTCTCTGGGCACTAGTGAGGAGGAGGAGGCTCTGTGGCACGGCCCTCTACTCCGCGAACCAGTTTCCTGCGGGCTGCGCCGGGGGAGACTGACCCCCCCGACGCTCGGCCCCTCCCGGGCCCCCCCACAGGAGATACGGCCACCGTTCCCGTCCCCGTAAGTGGCCGAGATACCACCCCTCCTCCGTTTGACTGCTGCTGCTGTTGTTGTTGGTGCTGTTGACTTCCTGGACTAGATCGACCTACAACAACGCCCTTGGCTCCCTTGACAGATTTCATGGTATTGGGGGTCTTGGATTGGGGCATGGCAGGGTGCTGTGTATTGGTCTGTGTAGTAGTTGTGGTAGTAGTGCTGGATACAGGCTGGGTACTTGACGAGGACGTCTGAGTTGCTACATCAGATGACACAACAGCCTTAGGAGCCCTCTCACTATCACCTTTAGATACATCTGTCTCACGGGCCACACCACCACCTCGTTTCGCAAGTGATGTTGGTAATAAATTTCCATCTTCCAAGGCTCCTGGGCTAAGAGTGAGATCACAAAGAGTGGAGAGTAACAGTTCTTGGACAAATCCTGCCCGGTCACTACTGCCAGTGCCACCCTCTGTCTCGCTCTCACTATCTCCAAGCCTGAAACATAAATCTCAAGTAACTAACTGTATATGTAAATGGAGGATTGATCTTGTAAACCAACTTTCCAGTAGATTTCATATGTAGGCAGCTACTGTAAAAACTCAAGACATTTCTTGAGGACTAAAACAATAGACTATCCCCTAACTGGCACCCAAGGACTGAGCTAATGATTGCCTATCCCTCCCCATTATTATCACCCTAAAAAGAGAGACTGAATGTAAATGTTACCCTCTTGAGGCAGGAGGCCTATAAAGTCACCAGTGTCTATCTATACATCACTAAAATATCATAAAACACAGAAAATAATTCCAATATAAAATAAAACTGAAAGGCGTGTAGCATATGTTCCATCTCATGGCTGTCTCACCCACCACTAAGAACCAACCCTCATCAGTATGGTACAACCTCCAGCTACACCAGTTTTGGATTAGCAATTTAAATGTAGAAAACCTCATGAAAAAAACATTATGATACAAAAGGTTAACCTTACCTTAAAAGTAACACTTACAACTGCAACAAAACCGCACCAACTACTCCTTAAACCATCAAAAAAGTTAGGGCAAGACATGTGGCACAACACTAGTAAGCACTGTTTGGAGTGAGACATTATAGTTGAGGTAAGTAACTAGGGACTGAATATAAAATGTCAGTTTGACTTTGAAATAAGTACTGAGTGGACATAGCTGGCATGATGACTGTGCTGGCTAGGAAGATGGTGCTGAACTTATTAACCACCTGTTTCTAGAGGACAATCTTTGCTGTTATTCTCCCTTTGTTAAGGTGATAAATGTTATGGGGAGGAATGGGTATTCTTAAGATCAGGTCCCAGCTGCCAGTTAAGTAGTACTCTGTCCTAGACCCTTTAAAATGGCTTATGAGGGAGCCAAGCAAGAAAAAATAGATTAAATATAATGAAAGTTTTACATCTCCAAGGCTGGAACATGAATCGTAAGATATATGGACAAAGGTAACAATATAAACTCTTACCACATTATGGAAGCCCAAAAGAAAATGAAATGCATGAGTAAACTAAGGATATTTAAGGATTCCCAAAATGAAGGAATACAAGGAAAAAGAGGTTTATCTATCTGCCTTTATATTACTCATGATCAACAAAAGGACATTACATTTAAAATATATACACACTATGATTTAACCACCCTGTGGGATAGTGAGGCTACTACTAGATATGAGACACAGCCCATTATGGGAAGTGCAATATTATAACAGCAATTTCATACAAAGACTTTAGTGTACAAGGAAAAAGTGCAACCGGCACTACACTCAACCACCTTCACTTCCCCAACTATAACATTAGGTACCTATACACAGCTGGGCGAATTGGTCCAAACCAATAACCTTCAGGAGTGGAGGCAAGCACTGTATCCACTCAGCCGCAGCATCCTTAAACGAGATGGAAACATTATAAGTTCAGTGGACTAACATACAAGATGAGGCGGCTTACCTTGCTAGGAGGTATTGTGACTGAGGTTGAGAATGTGACCCTGCATGAACGAGGAGTGGTGGGGGCTGATGGTGAGTCGTTACAACATTTGCTGTGCTGCTTGACCCAATATTTACCATTACACCACTCTGACTCCCACCGCCGCCACCACCACCCCCACCACTGCTGCCCCCACCGCCTCCACTGCTGCCTCCACCACCACTGTTGCCTCCACCGCCACTGCCAACTCCTCCGCTACTACTGGCTCCTCCACGTCTTGGCAGTCGCTCCAGCTGCTGACGAAGACCAGAGGTTTGTAAGTCATTGTCTCGTCAACTTTGGATGGAAGATTATTGAACTGCCGATACATCATGAATTAACAATGTAACTGTTATGTAAAATTATATCCTCTTTATAAATGTATATCTACCATGGAAAAATTGTACATCAAGTAGAGTGTTGGAAATGAAATAACTGAAATGTATGTACTGAAGAATGTTCTTGATTGCATTTATGGCAGAAAAAATCTACTCATCCACTGTTCATCTGTAAAAATTTTGGCCACAGTCTAGAATATAAAGCATGTAACAAAACCTGGATACACATTACCACCATCATCTTTTCAGCTTCTCTCTACTTCACATTTAAGATCCACATATTCATCAGCTATAACACAAAACTTTGTCAACAACCCGTCGTATATTAACATGGTCGGCATTAGAATTTGTTGGCAAACTGTTCTTTAGTCAACTGGCTATCATCAGCTACTACACAGCTGTTAGTTGCTGCTTTGGAATGGACAATTCATACAAAGTTATAAAAAATATTATAAACTTATGATTAAAGACAACTTAAGATTACATACATAAAACTCATAATTCATACTGAGACACACCAATTGCTATATCACTTCACCTGAACAAGGAAGATAAAAATGTTTCTTCTGTTCATTTATACATAACTTAGTAGTGTACAGTAAGGTTATATTAAAGCAAATTACTCTTTCAGTAAAGAGTACAGATATTTTGATACTCAAAGAAAATTTATGTATCCTGAACCATTCTTTGTCATGAGGTGGACATTAAACTATTTTTGGGAAAATGTGATAAAATGCTTCTCATTCATGACCTAAAAATAATCATCCAGTAAAACACACAAACAAAAACAGCACAAAGAAGAAATAATTATGTAAAAATTATCTTCTTCACTTTGTAGGGAGGTAGAAGCAAGCACACACATACACACAAATACCAGTACACTCTCACAAACAAGACCAACCTCAAAAACACATATGTGAACATGCAAACCCACCCATGCACACACACCCCACCCCCAATACCTGTACAGAACAATGTGGGAAACAGATTTGGTGAACAATAGGCTTCAGTGCATCATACACATAGAACATTATAAAATTAATGTACTTTGTTTTATCTGTGAGACAACCTGATGGTTTAGGACTTGAAGCATAAAAACCCCCAAAAGATGATAAAAAGTAAAATAAATGACCAAATAAACACATCACAAAAAAGGCAGAAAAACTAGTACATAATTTAGAACCGAAACAAAATGCTTCTCAATTCAGCTCCATACCTGGCTAACTTTAGTTTTTAATTTCAACTAAATAATTGAAATTTTTATAAGTACTGTATAATAAAATACAAATAAGAAACATTTAAGACCCTTTGATTTAGCATGACATTAAGTGGAAATAAAAGAGAAAAGCTGAAGCAAACATTGAATACTGTATATGAAGTTTAGAAGGAAGATTTAATAATCATTAATCTTTATCCAATCTTGAAGTAGTACAAGATGGAATGTGAGCCACTAAGTTTGGGGGAACAGGTTACCCCCTTGTCAAGTGGGTTCAAAAATACATCCAAACCAGCATGTTGGAAGGTCCACAGGATATTCAGGATGCTCAAACATGTTGCAAGGGATGAAAACCATCAACTCCTCAAGCTGACAGCACTAAAGAGTCTAAAGACCTGGCTGGTTGGTTGGCCGGCTACCTGCTGCCGTTCTAACTGAATCTGTAACTGTTGCAGCTGAGAGGCAGCAGAAGAGTTGTTGTCACTTGCCGTGGCTCGACGCACTCCTGACAGCTGAGATAATAGCTCTGCAATGGGATCCATCGACTCGCGTGAAGATGGTGAAAACAGGCCACTGCTGACGCTCCTTCAGAGAAAGAGAAATGCAATTCTAAAGATTGATATACGTATATGTAAACTTGAATCAAATGGATCTTAGAAATGAGTGAAAAATAAAAAAAATGCAATACATTATACTACAGTATACAAAACTTAATCACAGACTTCCTATGAAACTTGTCCACCTTTTTATTTAAGGTACAGTATAGGCTATATACAGTAACTACAATTTGGGCTGATGACAAAAAAGAATGACGCATCTAAGAATTACCAAAATGGAAATCCTAATTAATTAGATAATCTCATTTCTTACTTTTTAGGCACTGTCTATTACACAAAAGAGGAACTGATGCATTATGAAGGTAATATGAATGCTTCAAGTGGTGGAAATATGATTAAAATCAGTAAGGCAGACAATACTCTCATGCCATTTGAGAAACAAAAAAATGAACCTCACATTTCAGTTGTCCCTCTTATAACTGTAAGCCATTGTCATATTAAAAAGAGGGAAGGAATGTATTCACTAAATCACTGACTAATAAGAATATCACATACAGTACATTTTTTACCTTTTATACCACACGTTACTTACCCAAATGTCATGTTACGTCTTGCGACACCCCTGCTAATTCCACGACCTTGATGAGGTATTCTACGAACCCCATGTCGGGATCCAGAAGGTTCATCGTAAAAGTGATTAAGGAAGTTATAACCCATTAAGCATTTGCAGACAATAATTCAGAATTTTTTTTTTTTACATGAAGCACTTAAGTCAAAGTGAAAGAAGGATTTGAGAATTAAAATGTCACTGATTAATCCACCCAGTGAGAGTGAGATGAGATTCATTCTTCCACTGTGACAAAATTTCTCTCCCATGCACTGTCTCATAAGTTTGTTGGTATCTTCAAAATTACAGTGAAATTTGCTGATCACTCTTAACTACAGTACCATTTGTAACATTTACTCTGTGAGCCTCAGCATCTGAAAACATCTGAATTCTGAAAAGCTATCAGCCCCAAGATTTTTCTATGAAGGATGCTCAACCTGTCTTGATTTTTTAGCTGAAGAATATATATTTTAAGTGTAAATCTTGGTTGGATAATGAAATTTTTCTCTTTCAGTTTCTCCTAACTGAAAGATGCATTGTACATTTTTAAAAGATTCTCAAATTATGCTACCTACCATGTGGAAAAAAAAAATTCTTCAAGCAATAAATACTCAAATTATGTCTCATTTACTTTCATTGTCATCAAGTTTATAATCATTTGTAATTTCTTAACTACCAATACAGGCTTGTCATGTCATATAAAGGAGAACTGTAAAATGGTTACCAAAGAGGTGGTAATCTACGACTGGTCATGTGCTGTGTCAGAGATAAGAGGTATACAGAATAAGGTTTTCTCTAAGAGTCGTGTAGTAAATGAGACAGTAAACTATAAATATTAGTAAAGAAAAGGATATGAGGTCTCTCGGGGCGCCTGAGCGATGATCTAAGGTGAGGTGAGCAGCAAAATCATCTGTCACGTGGTTGGGATCCCCTCCTGGCACAGAAGCACAGATGGGACACACCTGTAAGTCAAACCTTGCTCTGTATAAACATATAGTACTCAGAAGTGTAAAATAGACACAAAAAAGTGATTGGCCTGAATGGGTCTAGGGCACTCACCTTATGATTGTAAATACCAACTGTGCTACACCTTATGACGCTGTTGGGTAAAATGACTTGGTATGTTACATCCTGAATCAACATGGACATTTGATATTTACTTGTATCCTGTCAATTAAGTTGAGGAAAGTGAACAAGTATGATACGTATCTTATCTTAGTCCTTTCCTTTTGTTTCTACAGTCATGTCCTGCACAGTACTTCTCTCCCCTATTATATCTTTTCTTCCTTAAAGTTTCTGTGATACTTGATCCTACATAAAAGTTGGAGGAAAAATGCTAGGACAGATACACACAAATATATTACAAAAACTAGTAAGTAAGAAATTTGAGGGACTGGAGCAAATTATGTGACTCTTCTCAGTACTGATTAATTGATTGTGTAAAATGTCTGGCATAGCAGCCTTTAGCTATTATTCTGACCACCACTGTGGGTGCAGTATGGTACAGTATATCGTTTAAATGCATAAAGCATTTTCTTGCTGTGATGCATGGTGGTTGGATAGAAGCTGATCTCAATTCTTGGCATTCTTCAGTTACTATGGCACCCCACCCCTTTAGCACAATGCTAGTCCACTGAAGGATTGATTCAATATAGACAAACATACCTGAGTGTATCATTTACTGCAGAGTGCACAAGGGAGGATACCAATCCTCCACTCTGTAAAGGAATCATATCCAAAAACATTTCTTTACAAAGGGAATAATAACACATTAAAGAAAAAATTACCTACCACTTCATAGGCAGTGTCGGGGTGATCAGCAGTGACATGATCCTGTAGTGAGGTTTCCGTGAAACCCATTTTACCACAGAAGGGACATGTTAAACTCTGAGGCTGGTCCACAGAGAGTGCCTCTCCCCCATAGTACACATCTAAAAGAACAAGTTTAGAAGAATGATAATGATAATCATAATAAATATTTGCAAGACTGTATTTCAGGATAGAGAGAATGTGTACAAAATATCAGAGATGATGATAAAGCGATGGTGACTTTTCTATTAAAGAATATTAATCTATTGCATAAATCACAATTTACTATAGTACAGTACAAACTCAGCAGATACAGTACAGATACATACATTATTTGTTCAACTGTTGTTAGTATATGAATGAAAGCTCTGTGAAACAAGAAATGGAACACCTGTATAGTACAGTATTTCAACAAACACGACTTACCAAAATCATGTCTAGTAAGGATACACTGCATGGGGTGATCAGTTGTGTGGCGTGTTGTTGTAGCCCCACCTTCATAACACGCCGAGCAAAGGTCATAATCGTAACATATTAAACATTTGTAGCGCCTGCCACGGAAATTTGCCTTCAAACATGCGTCACAGCTCACACCTGAGAAGGGAAATTCTTTTTTATATAAAAATTGAAGCTCAATATACTATTTCTTAAAATTTTAGAATACCGTATTACCCATCAAAACCTGGTCATTAAACTGTTTTGGATCTACAGTATTCACCAGAAAGAAAATTTACACACTAAGTTTTCTATTTAATACTTAGCTACACAGTACTCCACATTCCCTACATTTTGATTACTTTAAGAGATACCTGTATATATGTTCCTGCCCACGATTGTGAAAGATTATAATTACTGTATACAGTACTGTACAGTATTTCATAGTTATATTCAACATACCTAAGTCAAAAGATACAGCATTCTAATTGTCACCGGCAAATGGAGAGTCTGCCCTGAACCCAATGTTTCACCAGTAATTATAATGCAGGTACTGTACATTATTACTCAAACAAGACCCAATCAATTTTCCCTCTCAATGTCCAGTACAGTACAGTACTGTATTTCTAGTTCCAATTACTGTATCACAATCAGCAACTTCATGATCATTGCTTCACAATTTTTGCAAGAGTGGTAATTATCAAGCAGAACTCCTTTACTGATGTGTTATGGCAGATTTACAGTGCCAATTAAAAGAAGTATAATGAGCAAATTTTTATGGAAGCAAATCTCTCAAATTAAAACTTTCTCACACCAAAAGCTATGCTACACATAAACTATGTCTTTGAATTGCTGTAATGGTTTCTAAATTAGGTAACTCACACCAGCACATGGCATACATAGTACCATTGCCGGTGTGAAATGACCTTTATGTAATTCTTTATAAAGTAGCTAATCTGTCAAAGGTCATGAATAACAATGTTATCATTCACACTGTGGCTAGAGCAAACTTTTCTTGTTAGGATATACAGTACTGGTAACTGATAAGATGCAATTATGAGAGATTCTGTATTGATGATAAGAATATGCATAATTGATTATATGACCATGTTTGATAACCTTATGAATTAAAGTACAAGAAAAAGAATGGAGATAAATATTAGCGCCTTGTGTACAGGGTCCCCTCTGAGCTGAATAAAATCGTCTGACATTAGCCAAATAAAATATTAAGTGATTAAATTTAACAGGTCCTCTTCTGTACACAAAACTTTCACTGCCTGAAGGACTGGTCAAGTTTGCACTTACAAAGTCATACTGTATCTAATACCTGTGTAGTAATGATATTTGTAATTAAGACATTCAGTTTACAACCCATTTCCCAAGAAGGGCAACAAAACCAAATCAGATTCCTTTGTAAAGAAACATAACCATCATGTCTAAACCCCATGTATAATAGGTTCCCAGGACTGCCACACTAATGCTGCCTGACCCACATAGCTAACCTGACTAAGCAGACATATGCTAATCTGAAATGGTTTAACTGTAAACTACAAAGGGAAGACAATCTTTCAAATGCAACATCAGGTATACACAAAGTATTTTATGTATACTTTAGAAATACACAGTACTGTACAGTATAGTCTGCCACCATAAATAGGTTCATGACCTTTGCATTACTTTCTCTCACTAGAGGCACTTTCTCAGCACTGTACCTACTTGTGTGGCTTTTCTTTGCATTTCTCCTTCATAAATGGTCTAGTAACTTTTTCTACAGTAGTTCATCATAAACACAAATCTGATAATGATACTAACAGTACAATACCGTACTAGTTTCTCTAATTTTGTTTACTGTTTAGTCCATCCTCTACATGGAAAACTTTTCCTTGAGAGCACAATTTTTCAGTACAGTACCCTGTATACTGAAGTCAGGATAAGCATTAAATAATGCCTTGTGGGTAATTATTTTTGCAAACTTTTCATGACTCTGCTGGGCTGTCTCAGCTTATTCAGAGCTTAAAATAAATGGTATTGCATTGCAACTTAGGATGCAAAATTGAAATACAGGTACACACATACTGTAATGGCCTTCAAATCTAAATTTGAATACAGCATCAGTAAAAAATTTGCAATGCACCTTTCTAGTACTGTACTGTTATATTTTCTCTGTGACTAATTCTTTAACATTTATTATATCTATTGTATTGTAGCTATATGAAGAAGAAAACAAAAACTGCACTGCACTGCTGCCCAACTCTAATACCCTGTATGCACAGTACAGTATTTGTTAATTTTTGGTGCTTAGTATTAGATGGTTGTCAAAAATAGGGATTTTGTTCTTTGTCAATCACAATGCTGATTCTGGCATGAGCCTTGCAGTTATTTTGATAACAACTGTATACAGAGTATTAAGAAAAATACCCCCAAAAGAGAATTTTGCTTATATAAAAAGAAAAGCCTCCAACCTAACATAATATGCAATTCACAATACATACAGTAAAAGAAATACAAATACTGTAGCTACCTGGTATATACAATACTGTAGACAACATAGGGGGAAAGAAACCAGAAGATCAATGTTGTAAGGAAATGCATCATATTACTCAACAGAATGTATTGAATGGCTCTTCACTGGTATCAATATCTTTATTTTAATGTATAGAATGCAAAACTGTCCAAAGGAGGGCCACCAGACTGGTGCCTGCACTATGGCACCTTAGTTATCAAGAGAGAATAGAATGCCTGCAGTTGCCCAGCATATACAGTACTGCAGACAGGCAAGGGGTGACTTAATATAAGTCTATAAGCATCTCAGAGGACATTACCGAGTCGAGAGTTCATACCTAAAGCTGGCAGATTCCCTCTCCACTAGGAGTCACAGTTTAAGGTTGAAGAAGCCACAAGATTAGAAAATTATCAGGGCATTGTGATTGCACCAAGTGAGAGCTCATTCAAGAGGAGACTTGACCAACATTGGCACAGGTACAGATACATTCTGGAACCAGTACATGCCCAGTACAGGTAATACCTGTCAACAGTGCATACCAGAGATGTGACCGACTCCCCAAGGGGCTAACAAGCCGATCAGTGGCAAAGAGGATAAAGTAGTAAAGTAAAGCTAGTGGGGAAATCAAGAAATATGCAATCTGAACTATTGAAAACCACATTTTGAATCCCCATTGGAAGAGTAGAATCTTGTTTATGAATGAATGCTTTAATAACTTTATGAAACCAGGTTTGAACAAACACTCTTAAATTTGGCTTAGCTGGTTCATGCACAATACAGTACATAGTCTGCATTTCTACATACTGTAGAGCACAATAGTTTAGTACTGCAACAAATAAAGAAGCAAAGTGGATCTGTAGTAGGATTAAAAAAAAATTATATGAGAGGACTTTTTAATAATTCCTACAACTCCCAGAGCTTGAGGTGACCAAACTTATCACTCCTACACTGTTGCCAGCCCCAGCCCACACACCACCCACATCAGATACCAGTACTGTATATATTACATTCAAAATAGGGTGAAACAGTTTAACACAAACCAAAACTTTGATTCGAATGATGATCAAGATTAATAACATTATCATCAAGTCGGTCTGGTAACATCATTAGGCATCAGTCATCATTACTATCAAATACACTAATATACAAAATTAATTTAAGGAATTGTACTTGTGTTGACAATACATAGGTACCAGTATGTATCTTCATCACACAACATTCAAAATAATACACTACTTCAATCACACACACATAATGATATATCAAATCAATCATTAACCCAGACTGTGATGAAGGTTAAGCAGAACTATACCACTAGCTAAGGTAAATCTACGGCGATCTTACTGGTATGTTTGTTCACGTAATTAAATCAATACAATCGGAAGTGAAATGTGGAACTAAACTATCAGGAATGTCAAATGAACCAAACAAACAAAATAAATAAATAAATCTTTGCAACATTTGTCAGGTTAGGTTAGGTTAGGTTTGGTTGTGCCATCTGCCGTAGCCCCACAGTCTCAGTGAAGAGACTTTGGAAACTAGACCAACACATTTCATAAGACAATCTTAAATAATTTTCTTAAGCTTACACAAGCATTTTTTTTCTTTCCCCCAATAGGGTTTACATTTTAATTACAATAAACAACATACCATTACAGATCTCATCATAGAATTACAAGAAATAAAGTGACAAATCTAACATCATACATACTAGGTGTTAACCCTTCTCTAGTGACCCACAATGGAATTACAGTACACATCCTACAGTGTATCATTACTCTCTAGGTTTAGTTAACAGACACACATATCCCTGATACATACATGGGTAAATAATCCACCATCCTGTACTACAACCCATCACCAGCTACAGCTTTGTGTGTCTTGCTTACAAACTATTGATGAATTCCACTACACATTCAGGGTCAACAGGGAGAAAAAAAAATACTTTCAGCAGTCACAGTTATATAGCTCCACCACCTTCTGATGCCTACACTACAAAAATCGTCCATACATATACTACAACTATATTCATCCACTGGAACGTACAACTTTCAGGAATAAATACGGTTTCTTCCACCTAAGATGTCCAAAATAGATCTTGTACAACGCACACTCGAGTGTATTTCACCATCAAACATAAATGAACACTTCTTTGTTATTTACCTTCGTTGTGGTTCATTGTTCCTGAGCGAATGTGTGCTGGGAGCTCCTCAAGTAAGACGCAAATACGTACAAAATAAAGGGCAATTCATTCCTGTTTTGGCTGTGAACCAGTTGTGGAGAACCTACCTTCATGACGGGACATAATTTCACCAACACTGGCCTTTATTTAGCCTTGCTATAGTTCCCTTGGCGTTATCTATACGCTCTATGAATATCACTGTTTATCATGAATATATCACAGTGTCTCACGACCATCAACAGACCAGGATTTTCAGTAAAATATTTAGTTTACACTATCTCAACTAGGCCATGGTGACGTCATCAAACTTCGATCTTGGAACTTGGAACTTCCTCGGGAGAACATCTGCTAAAATGTTATTATTTCCATTTTATTCCCATCTCTTCAATTATCATAACTAAATACACGTATTATTGTATATTATTTATGGTAACTATTTTTATTGTTATAAATACGTTTATATTTGCCAAAATTGTATCTTTATCAAATGCAAGGTCTGGCAAATTACCTTCTATCATCTCATCTTCAATATTTAAGCACTATTTTGCTTGCATAAATGCATATATATATATTTTTATTATTAATACAACAAAAATTATGCTATATCATGTAATTCAAGATTCTATAATTATGAGACAAAAAGATTGTGGTATTTCTATATAATATTTGACTGACACACATTGTTTGTATTATAGTTAATTTTCTTACACTTGTAACGATTAAAATTATTTGGGGAACTAGAAACCTAAGTAAAGATATCTCCATCGTGGTGAATAAATGGATAAAATAAAGGAGGTTGGCACCATGTAAATGTTACCAGGAAATTTAATAAATGTTAAATAATTACCGCGAATAAAACCACAATACCTTATTTTGCATCTGTTATTAAATTAGATGACCATATAAAAGATAAATATGATAAATATAATATAAATTTGTTTATGGGCAAATTTTATTTAGCTTCTGTTACCTGAAAAATAAATTGCTTAGCCATCTTGTTCGTGGTATTTATTCAGGACTGGCCATAGTATGGTGTTCTGTGACGTTCAGGAACATCCGCCGCCAGATCAGGTTGTGTCTTAGGAGGAGTAAGAACGGAAACCCATTAATTTAACCATAATGTCAGCTGGGAAAATTGTCGTGTATGGTGGGCGTGGTGCCCTGGGTGCTGCCGTTGTCAAGCATTTTAAGGCGAAGGATTTTGTAAGTATATGAATGATGGTTATTATGTGATATTTCTTAGGCCATACAGTATATTGATTGCTTGCCTGGTTCAAGACGTTTAGTTTTTGGGTCACTTGTATTGGCAGCTAATATTGTTACAAGTGTCTAACATGTATGCAACAGTGCTGTAAAAAGGACCAGAAGGCTTTATGTTATATAGTAATTGTATCATGAATTCGTAATAGGTTAACTTGTGTAGTTTTGGTGGGTTAGGTTATTAAGGTGTGTCGATTTTGACTCCCAAAATGCGAGTCATCCCTCATGGCCTTGAACTGACATGCAGAACTCTTAGGATATATGAGTCCCACAGTTACCAGCTTAAAATGGACTCTACACACAGTCAGGATGCATTGGACTTTAAGGATAATTTAAAGCTTGTATCACAGACATTGACAGCATTACGGTACAGTAGTCGGTTCCTATTTATAAATCCCAGAACATGTTCACAACGTTCCTGGATTGTCTCAGTATGGTAGAGTGCAATACTTCTAGAAGAATTGTAATTACTGTCTGGAATTATTTGTCTTATAATTAGGAACTTGGGTATTATGGTTAACTTTAAGCTGTTAGATGGCAATTTGGTAATCTTGTGTTTAATTGGTGTAAAAACTGACAGCTGCCTTAGGGATAAGCGATGTTACCACCCTAAGTTCCGACTTGACCAACACTGGAACATATTCAGATACATCTGTACCTTTACCAGTGTTGGTCAAGACCAGACTTTACCAACATTTGTGCAGGACAAATTATTCATGTCGCCAGTGATTTGTATCATTTGTTACAAAATCATAAGAACGTGATAGAAAAACAAACCACCGTAACAAAATGAACCAACCTAACCCAACTTAACTCAAAAGTATTCTAATATTTTTATGGAAAAAATTCAAAGTTGGAAGATACAGTATATCACTCGAGGAGATCTACAGTGAGACCTTCATAGATGGTCAAGGTCAGGGAGAGGTAGCAGCTCCTGTGACCACTTATAGCTGGAGGGAATGATAATGAGTTCTCTTACAAATATGTCCTGGGCTTACGGTCTAATATTATTTATTGCCTTCTGTTATGTTTTATCTGCTTCCTGTGTATAATAGGATGAATATGAATTATATGTATCCAGTAAATACATCAGACATTGGGAAAATACAATCCATTAAATTATATAACTGGTAAATAGAACATTTCTTGTATGATATACAGTATGTATAGAAAAGGCACCAGTTAATGAATCAGAAAAAGTTACTGTCATAGACGGTTATACTTTGTCATAAATACAGTTCTGTACTGTATTTAACTACTGTTGTATTGCACAGTACTGTATTTGTTTTGTCTTTTAGGGTTTATGAAGTTCATTACTGTACTCAAAATTGTTAGTTGAGAATAAATATAGTTTTATTATGAATGACATAGTTGTTGAATGGAGTAAATGATCACAGGTGAGTGGGGGTAGATGTGTTGGGTGGTAGTTAATACAGGTCTTGGAGGTGTGACCTTGGTGGTGTCACCTCAGGCTGTGTTGGTTGCCGTCACTACATTCCCACCACTTGTTCCTTGGAAGCCTAACTTGCCAGCACAGGGACCTAGTGATCACAGTACATAACCTAAAGTTTTTGTTCAGAAGATCAGCATTATAGAATGCCCTGGATATATTATTATAAACACAATTTTTATTTAATTTATGCCATATATGTAGTGTACACAGTACAGGTATAGTACATATATATAGAATATTATCAGCAGTGATTTGTGTCCCTTTGAAGTCATTTTAAAGAAATATGGTGATATTCTGTATTTATCCTAAGTTTTAAGTTTGGCAACACTGAAGGGCAGTTCTGTGCACAGTATTTGCTCATCATATCTTACACACAGTGGGCTGGTCCAGCCTGGTTACACAGCAAGTTATCTTGTGTGAGGCATTTATTTTACCATGTTTCCAAGGAATTGTTTCATGGTTTGAATGTACATTATTAATTTACTGTTGTTTATCTTCCAGTGGGTGGGGACCATTGACTTGGTAGCCAACGATGAGGCAGATGTCAACATCATTGTATCAAGAGAAGCAAACTGGTCTGCACAGGCAGATAAAGTCATTTCTGGTGAGCAGATGCGAGACCCCTAGTTTACTGACATACCCAGATTTAGGTATCTTTTACTTTTTGCAGTAATGGTACCCTGGGTGACTTATGATAGACTTGACCAACACTGGTGCAGGTTTAGATACATTCTTAACCAGTGCATGCCCAATACTTTCCAACATTGCATAACAAAGATGTAACTAACTGTCCAATTGGCTAACACGCCATCAGTGGTGAAGAGGATAAAGTAAAGTAAAGTAAAGTAAAGGGTGATAGATGACCTTGCTGCCCAGTTTGCAAGGTTTTATGAAAGGGTTACCAGTACTCTTCTCTAACAATGAGTAATGAAATGTATCTTGTTTTATATGTGAGGAAATATTTGATCTTTCTTAGTTACAATATAATGAGTACTGTATATCAACTTGACAGGCCTGGAGGCTGCGCTTGGTTCAGAAAAGGTAGATGCTTTCATCAATGTCGCAGGTGGTTGGGCTGGTGGCAATGCTGGAAGCAAGGGTAAGTGGCTGTGAATCTTTATTTGATACGTACAGTAGTTTTGGAGTGGCCATGTTGGCTTTTCACTTACAGTACTTCTTGCTTTCCTTTTCAATCTTTAACACTACTCATATGGAATATTGATGAAATATGTCTGAGAATCAAATGTTACTTTTTATTATGTGCATATTTACTGTACTTATGTTGTGAATTCACTGTACTGTACTGTGATAGTTAAGTATTGTATATCATGTCTTGATGATGCTCATTATTATTACAAATACAATAATGTTCACCCTGCTGGAAAAAAAAGATAGGTTACAAACATACAGTACTGTAGAGTATATACTTTTACAAATATACCTGTACTTAGCCATGCTAATTTTTTTTTTTTTAGAATTTCTTAAGAACTGTGAGTTAATGTGGTCCCAGAGTGTGTGGTCATCTACCATCACTGCACAGGCTGCCTCACGTTTCCTTAAGGAAGGAGGATTGGTGACCCTCCCTGGTGCACAGCCTGCAATTAATGGAACTCCAGGTGAGGATTTCTAGGTGGATGATGTCATAAAAATATTCAGCTCGCTCTCTCACTTTTCTGTACATCTTCCTCCCTTAATATAGTTCTTCCCTCTTATGTACATTTATCTGTGCTCCAATTATTATCTTCCTCTTTGGTTTATCATTCATCAGTCCATTTACACACTGTCATATCCACTCCCAGATACAGTATCTGAAATTCTCCGTTCAAGTTAACACTTGTTTCAATCTCCCTTAGTTTTCTTAATCAATTACCTTCTGGTTATATTTACATTTACTTTATATATCACAAGTCAGGGGTGAAAACATGGAAATGGACATTACCCGGTATTATATTTCAGTGTCTGTATGCCTTGTTTATCCTGCACCTCATTCTTAGAAAAGGTTTTGCTTCTTCCTCAGTGTTCCTTTACTTTTCCATAATACTAAGTTATTTCAACTCATTTACCTTTATATCACATTCAGTGACATGAAAATATACAAGGTAAACATTACCTTTTCTCAGGCATGATTGGATATGGTCTAGCCAAGGCAGCTGTCCACCAGTTAACAAAAAGTCTTGGGGAGGACAAGTCTGGGTTACCAAAGGGGACAACAGCTGTTGCTATACTTCCCGTTACTCTTGACACACCTATGAACAGAAAATGGATGTCCAGTGCAGACTTCTCCACTTGGACCACCCTAGAGTTTGTTGCTGAGTAAGTAAATGTTATTTTGTATTAGTATAGACTGTTTTGAGTCTTTTTTTTTATTATTATTATTATGGTGTTAGAAGAACTATCATGAGATTTTAGAATTGATCTGCCTTGGAGCTGTTCCATTATGATAACTTAATGTTAATAGCAAATAGCTTTGCAGAGTTAGTGGAGAAATTTAAGAAATGGTAGGGTATGAGAGTGAGCATGGCAAAAACAAAATGAGGTGGGTGTGCTATATGACACTGAAGCCAGGAGTTAAGAGAGTAGCTGGGTATAGAGAGTATTGGCAAAGTTGTGTAAAAAGTAGGCTGCGCACCTACTTTTTATGAAAGAAATAATTAAAGTACTTTATGGTAATTATTTGTACTTGAAATGTTGAAATAGACTATAAGTTGTAAATCTTTCTGAACAGACTTTTCCACAAGTGGACAACTGGAAGTGATAGACCCTCTTCTGGCAGCCTCGTGCAGCTCATCACGAAGGATGACAAGACAGAATTGGTCATGGCTTAAGACTTCCTACACATCAGGATGTGTAATTGGACACAAGATTCATGTACTTGTACTATATTATTTACATTGTTTTGCACTTGACATATTATGATAATACATGTTGATATTTGTTGGATCTGTTTTTATTTTTCTTCATCATAGTTTACTTTACCATTAGATCCATTAAAGTCCATTATTTTATTGTAATATGTTGTTGTACAGTACTTTCAAGAGCATACATTATAATCATGGGGATCGGAGATGATCAACTGTTGTATAATTTTATAGTGTGCCTGCAATTATTATTGTCAGCGTTAACAAATGTTGATTTTTTTGTGTCGTCATATTTTGATAACCCCATACTGAATTCACTCTATATTTGAAATGTAACATGTACAGGGGGTGAGATACATCGTCTTCAGTCAGTTGTTTTATTGTGTACTGTATACTGTATTTGCTTTGCTGTTTTATGATTGAAGATGTATTTGAATTGCATTTAATCAGGCTGGTGCAATGTGTTGCTTGCTGACTAACAGTATCCACTCAACAGATATAATTGTTGTTGGTATTTATATATTCTTAGGTATTTTCAGTTGCACAAAGGAAAAAAAATGTACCTGTACATCTTGAATGTTGCTGTGTAAGTTTTCTCATTGTATCTATCTGTCTGTCACCAGTTTAATATTTGTGTGAGTGCCACACATGCAGGTTGAAATATGTAGACTGTTGCAGTATTCATATCTAACCTGTAAGTGCGACTGGTCATGATGCCCCAACCTAACCTATATAGTTAGATTAGATTGGGACGGAGTCAACCTGCAACCCATTAAGTAAGTGCCTAGCTTCAGAGTAACCGATGATCAAAAATTTATTTTTATAAATGTAAAAAAATAGCAGATGCTTCACCTTTGTATCTCCTTAGAAAATGATAGGAAAGATTAAGGTGCTCAAGTGCTTCCTTGTTAAATGACTAGTATTAAGACTGCTGTAAACAGTTTCATTCTGCAATGAAGAAAATAATTAAGAAAGTGTTGAAGACAATAAGAATTAAGTGTGTTTCCTTGTAAAAATGTATAATTAAGATTATAAAATTTTCAATGCTCAAAAATATTAAACCACATTTTACTGCCAGAATGGAGAAGACTTCCCTATAGCTTCCATTAAAATGTTAGTTTGGCTGAAATCCAGTATTGATCTCTACAGATTTATTCTATAGCTGGAAAGTTAATATGTACTTGTACTGTAATATATTTTGTATGCTTCCTTGTACATGTGCAGTACGTATGAATGCTGGAATATTTGCTAACGTAGAGCTAGATTGTTTTTGCATCAAAGAACACATGTAGTTTCAAATTTACAAAGTGTGTGTTCACAAAAATTGTTATACAGGTATAGAGAGTAAATTGTAAAAATTTAGGTGTGTTAACTTTGTGCTTCCCTTGATGCACCCTATTTTTTTTCACATTTTTACTCTCGTGTACCATTATTGTGAATGATTTGACCGATTATTTACCTTGTTCAGGTAAAGATGTTACTGTCAAAGTGGTTGTGGTGAAGATTTAATATTTGTTTGAAAGGCGAGAATTCCAGCAATGAAAAGATACTGCACTTAGTACCTAGATAATTTACAGGTGTAAGAAGATTGATAAGCCTTATTTTTTTTAAGGAAAAAAAAAAATTAGGGTTGGCTGTGGTCACAAGCTTATACATTCCCAATGTCATAACTGTCAAAATATAGAGCCTAAAAGAAGTTTGGTTGTTTAACTTTATCTGTTCACTCGGCTGAAACCCCTCAAAACTACTTTTCATTCTTAAGAATGTAAATTTGTCTTTACTTCACAATAACTGATGTGGGTTGGGTCAAGGAATACAGGAGGAAAGATCACAATACTGAGAAAGAATATATTGTATGTACAAATATTGCAGGAGATAATGACTTCTGGTAATTTACAAATGACAATCAGTTCACTTACAAAACATCACTAAGATATAAAATTATGCCATAAACATGGAATAAATTATGTTGAATGTCAAATGTATTGTAAAAAGTAATGATGCACTGTACTTAAGAGGCATCCAGATGAAAGTGAAGAACAGTATAAAACTTATCTCACATGGATAAACATAAACCTTAATGATATGGCAAGTACACTAACTAATACATACACAGCATCCTAACATGGAGAGGAATGTTGGTCACACTCCAAATCAAGATGAGATCAGCTATCCAATATTATATCCATTTAATAAAGGCTACACAGGAGTGGAAGCTGAAGACCAATATATAGTACAGTACAGTAATTTATTCTTGTATTTAAAGCAGATTCCTTCTTAAGTAAAATTAAGTACAGGGTATTGTAAAAAAAAAAAAAAAAAGTTGAATACTCATACTGCAAATAAAACAGGTCCATTCTAGCCCATTAGCACTGTGCCTAGCAAACAGTTGGATGATGAAATTAACAATATTTTATATTTTGAGTTTGATGAAGATAAAATGGTGATAAAACATTACATTTTAAACTACTGATGAACAGATTAAATGGCCATGTTATGATTACCTTTAACTCATATGAGCAACAACTTCATTCACTCTTGCAAGCCCTGTCCTTCTATAGCGCAGGGTAGACGGAACCAAGATTAAACAAACTTTATTTGCTATCGCTCTTTCTCTTCTCTGCTGTAACACGTATCCTAATATGGTGTTCCATTTCTACAACAAGGATCTTCACTAACACTACTGCACTAAATGGAGGAGACTTAAGAAAATATATAGCAATATTCAGAAGTCTTAATTTAGTTAACGATACCAAGTATATGGAACTCTTTTAATATTCATGAACTGGTGTTAAAATTTATACCACTGTGAATCCCATAAGCAGTATATGATGAAACATGCAAAGAAGTTCTTTAACATGAGTTAAATGTCTGAATGTGTTTAGGTATTTCTTCCTTCTAATATATCAGGCAACATACATGACTAAAGATTTATATTTCAAAGAATATAATCAAGAGAAAGAAATCTAGATATGTGCTATACAGATATCTAGGAATTATATAAAAAACTTTGATGAAATGGAAAAAGTGAATGCAAGGAAAATTTTCGAGCCTTACTGTGGAGGAACACCATAGCAGTACACATAGTTACAACCACTGCAATGAATAAGTGAGTACTGTGTCGTGTTGCCCTTAAGTTAAGCACCTGCCTCCCTATGTTACAGTGGAAAGGAACTTGCAAGAAGGAAAACATTTATGACTTTTGGGAAGACTGACTTGTTACATCCAGTCTGGTAAACATTCCCTGTTTCAGTACTACCTGTCAATTTCTAATCCCAATAAGGGAGGAGAGAGGGAAACCACAAGACTTGGTTCTTCCACTTGGTCATAAAGTTAAATTTCCTACGTTATTCCTCAAGGTTTCATTTATGACTTGTAGGTTAGCAGTGAGTGACTTCTGTAATTCTAAACTGGATGGATATCATTTGTCAGTAGAGCTGCTGCATGGATTTCAGTGGGATATGTTCCTGGCCTGTCCGACACAGACATATAACACAGAAAATACGATCCTACACAAATCAAATAAATAATAAAAAGTTAAACAACACTCACCACATTAACAACTACAAGCCTGGTCATCATCGCATGTCTCCTCCGAAGCTAAGGGAACTCTTGTTAAAGGAGCGGTGACATCAATCTGACTCCGACGGGACACTTGCTAGCCATTTTCAAAGTTACAGTGTTTTACACTGATCACTTCAGACACTAAAACATTATCGTCCAGATAATTTTTTCCTCTCACAAATAACGGCAAAGTATCACAGTGACCACAAAATTATGCAATGATTAAGAAGGATAACGTTTGTTACACTAGCGAGGGCAGATGTGATCATGTTGAAACAAAGTGCTGGACTGTAGTTTGCATAGTGGCCGTGAAGCGGCACACGGAGAATGGAAAAGCAGCTTGTGCACATATTGTCCATCTTGGATTTGCCAAATGAAGGGAAATACAGTATGCACTTCCCAGTGTTTACATTCTGCATCAGCTAGTTTAGCCTAACAATAAATATCGTTAACGGTGATTTTGCCTTGCGTAAATTGCAAGAAATGTTAAAACCTCATTAACGTGAATACAAATTGGGGGATACCTGTACTGTATATCCCTATTAGAAAGTATCAACTATGCAACAGAAAATGTATAGTCGGGGTCAAAAGTCTTGAACACTTGACAGTATTTGGCATGTAAGTACCCGAAGATCTTAGGTATAAAGGAGAGTTTTATCCCATTTTGTGGTTCAGGCATAATATGTGATGACAAGTAGTATATCCCAATCATATATGTATAACTCAGAAGTAGATGCCAGATATTGCTAAGTGTTCAAGACTTTTGACCTCGGCTGTACCCTACCTTATTTACTGCTTCTAGCCTTATAGTTGAGGTTAGGTTATCCAGCTCCTTAAAATAAAAGAAAACTAATAATAAATAAAGTGATAATCCACTGAAAATGGTGAATTGATCCTGGAATCCCATTTTATGACTGAGACCATCACTAAGAACTTAGAAGGGACCCACAGCCACAGTCAAGAACTTAGCAGCTGTTATGGGTGCACGATATTAGCAAAACTATCTTGTATGTTCTCCTGTGACAGTATTTGGGACCACTCTGGTGTTAACTATGCATCCTAATATATATCTAGGTAATACTGTATTGTTTTGTGTGTTATTCTATACATTTCATCACTACTGTTTTGTACGGGGCATCATGGTTACAGATATTTACACGTTTCACTGATATTTAGCAAAAATTGGACTTTCACAACCATTTCAGCTTTTGGGTGTGCAAAACTCTAAGGTTGTACTCTATTTGGCATTATTAGTTTGCTTAATGGACTGTACACTGCAGTTAAATGTACTACCAGTATGTCCTCAGCTTAGCGGCAGGCTCACCAGGGGCTGTGTTTAGGTAGTTCAATAAACCCGTGTTATTATGCGACTCACACCAACGCAATGAAAAATAGTACATGATTTTTTTTCTCTTTTTAAATAGGTCTCTGTAATAATGTAGTTTCCATACTAAAATCTAACTCAGTAGTCCCACGGAGAGGGTAGCTAACGTCTACACTACACTACAGCTGATACTGAATTACATAAATGGACACTATGGGAGGATGGTTGGTTGTTAGTCACAGAATGATGAATGAGAGGTAAGCTACCAATCCCAGGTGTCATGTTTGAACATCATAAAATACTCTTTTAAACTAAACCCATTCTATTTGTGCATATATTATTATTTTACATTTATACACTGCTGCACAGGACAAAGAGTGGTGAGTGTTGGGTTGTGAGGTGCCAAACTGAATACATTTACCAGACCTTATCGCATAAAAGATATTTACTAATAACTAATCTATTGACTAGTAAAGCCTATGTATGTTTGATTTTGCCTTTTATTGCACAAGTGATGCTATATAAGGTGTTATAATACTGTACCATGTTTAGGAGGTAAATATTCCAGTTATGGATGGTCTCAGTGACTCCTAAATCCTAAGCCCTTGTTCCCCATTATATAGTACATCCACAATTGTGTCACTTCGCTACCACTTCAGGAATGCAACCTTGAATAAAAACAATTAGTTACTGTACAAATTTTACAGGTCACTCACTGATAACACACAGGTCATGTAAAAAAAAGGACAAGGATGATTTTTGTATATACCTGTATCATAAAATTTCAACAAGATTGTACAAATTGTCAAAAGTTTAATAAGAGATTATTGTACTGTGCAACCAACAGAAGCAGTTTAAAAGCACAATAGCAACAAGTGAGACGTATCCTAATACAGTACATAAAAATATAGTTCTTGCACAGGACATGACAATATAACATATACAAGTACATATAACTTAAATTATACTATATCTCATAAAAGGTTCTAATATTACTGTCGTATAAGGATCTATTCATGGAAATATTTCTCAGATAAATATGAAGATCTATTACACTGATACCATACTCAAACACTGTGGTGAGGGAATGAGTAAATGCCATCATTGCTATTGTATAATTATGATTATTTTTCAATATACAGGGTATATTTATTCTATAATATTTAGTAATAAAAATACAACCGTAACATAGAAAAAATTACAAAATGCACAATGTATCATCTGCTTTACCATCTAGTGAATGAAGTAGATAGAACAGGCAAAATTTTGAGGAGCTGCTCATCACTTAGGATCCCCAGAAGCCCACAGGGTCTGCATTTTACCTTCCCAGATGAACCTACTTCATATATGAAGAGTGAGAATTATATACAGCACATTCACATCCTCATGTACTGAGTGGGATCAGTATTTTTTTTAATTTTCACACTTGAAATGAGTGAGATGTACATTTTCACCTGGTGATATATGAGTTGAGTGGGACATGTATCTTCAGTTCTTCATATATGAAATGAGTGGGGCTTGTGTGTGAGCTTTTTTGCCAATGAGCTAGTCTATATTACCAGTTATGTGCACCATTACAAACTGCACACACATAGGTCTGCCCATCATCTAAGACTGAACTCTACTACAGAGATTATGAAGTATTACACTATCCATTACATCAGGATCATTCTCTGAAAATACATTACCAATTATAAAATATAACTTTGCTAGATATAAAACTGAACATTATCTTGGACTGTGATCAATACTATTATTACTAATCTTACTTTGAGGTGTTTCCGTTGGAGCGCGCAAAATGTTTGATCTGCTGGAGAAATCTACATTTACGTAATATGGCGATGGTTTCTGACTGTGTGCCTCCCTACCTATACTCGACTTACTCCCAGATGCCCAATCATGTAAACTGACTGCCTTTTCTCCTGACCCTCCAGCAGACAAATCAGGTGTGCTTTTGAAAGCCTCAGTATCCGAATTTCCATATAACAAAGGATCCGAACTGCTTAATTCATCGTCAACACGGTTCTGTTTGATACTTACAGTAGTTTTAGTGTCTAAAACACTTTTGCTGATACCTACAGTTAAACTACTGGTGGTGGAAGTGCCAGGAATCATGGAAGACATCAAGGAAGGTGATTTGGTTGCCACATATCCCTGAGGCACTGTATGGGAAAATGGAGGGCGTGGAAGGGTTGGGTAATATGCCTGAGATTGAAAAGAGGAGCTTACTGTGGGAGATTTTGTTGGTGGGTACACCTGTGGGTAGGTAACATTAACATAGTGCGGTGAGTGGGAGGGTGACGTGGCTAAGGCCCGTGCAGAGTCATTCAAAAGTTGCAAAGTGGTCGAGCTGCGGGTCCAGTCATCCTTGAAGACCTAAAAAAAGGGTTATTATTATCATCACTATCACATTACCCTATATTAATCATATACTGTATTATGGTAGAAGAAATCTACTATAGCTTTAGAACACAAACAAAATATAATGGTTGTTTCTAGTTAACAATGAAAGCACTAATGTGTGAGAAGTATAGAGCTGGTCAACAGTCCTAACAATAAATTGGCAGCTGAAGCACCTAAAACATAATATCAGATCATAAGCATTCCTAAGAAACAAAAATATTCTCTGCAATCATGACTTGTCATGTCCTCACACAAAGGTAAAGACTTAAGTTTCTCCAAGTGAAGAAACATGACTCCTGAGTGGTACCTTCAATCAGACCAATATAAATCTGATAATGCAACAGTGTTCTTACTAAGAATACTGAACAAACACCATAGCTCTATTATTAGTACAGATTACTGAGGAGACTGATGTGAGGAATGATGACACAGTTGCATACAGACACACACATATACATGAAATTTCTATACCCCTTTTCCCTTTGATTTGGTAAGATAAATACATTATGTACCTACCATTATAATTTTATCAATATAAATCTAAGGCAGAAAAAAGACACAACTCATTTACTCACCTGCACAGTTAACAATGGAACCAGTGGAGATAACCTCTCCCTGACGTGAGCTAATACCATCTGTTCATTGGCATCCCGACGAATTCGTACATGAAGGCTGCCCGTGAGAATGAAGCCACTGGGGTCCTTACATAACTGTGATGTTCTGCATGATGGATTTTCCACACCTAGTGTCCAGAAATTCTCGTGGCGAAACTCTAACACACCATCCAGGGTAAGTGCTTCACGCAAACATTTATCCAGCTGAGCGAAAACACTAACTGGAGTAGTCTGTCAATGAGATAAAGAGTGTGATGTAAATTAACCGACAAAACAATTATTTATCATCTATTTTTCTCTATGGAACTACAAATGTATGACATCTTCAAGGATGCAAAAAAGCAGCCCCAAGAATAAATAAGGGCTTACTGTATTCAATAACAAAGTACAGTAGATTGTGGGAGGCAAGCTATTTGTAATATATTTATAGATACAGTAGACTATTTTTAGTATAATCTGGTCAAACTAGTGTGACCTAATATAACACTATACATGTACTGTAACTCTTAAAAAAAATTGGAGTTGCCAAATTATGTAATATCATAAACTCTAACTACAGGAAAAGAATAAAATCCACTTGAAGATTTTATAAAGCAGGTCAAATCTTTAGTTAATTTGTGTTTGTTTCTGAAGGTAAACTAATTCACAAACTTTACAAACCTGAAGCAGTATGCTGGCTGAACACACACACAGAGGAAACATGGTGGTGATGGTGAGGAGAGCAATAACCAGTGCTGCAACACTATCTGCTACCTGATAGTTACTGAAAAATAAAAGTTTGATCCTGAAATCCTATTCTATAACCGAGTTAGGATTACACAACTCTGTATAGCCAGTATGTCTAGGAGGTCATGATCCTTGGTCCCCGGAAAAAACAAGAACATATATACTGTAATTTAATCTGTTCCATACCAACCATATGTAGACCCAGGCAAAAGGGTAAAATTTAAGAACAGTAGTCCAGGTTCACCAGCTGTCTACCAGTCAATATAAATGACATACTACGTTAGCCATGCGTGAACTCTCTCTAAAAATTTCTATTCCATGTGTAGATTTTTAAAAGATAAGAAAACTCAACTTACTACATCTGGAGAACAAGATGATCTACCAATATTGCAAGAAAACCAGTAATTGATATGAGAACAACTGGGTCCACTCTCGGCAGAAGTACTCTTGTCAATGATGGTACATAATTGCAAAGACTGAAATAAAGTATTTTAAGTTAATCCTTACAGTTCCAGTTTAAAAATAATAAAAAAAATTAAAAGCAGAAGAAAAATGATACTAAGGCATTACTGCATATTACTGCCTAAACACCATTCAAAATGTAATTATTGGAAAAATAAATTTTTTCTTTATTATGGTTTAGGTGACACACAAATGAGAGTAAGCCATTAAAATGTATCCCGCAGTTACACTAGACTTATATATGGTAGACAATATCAGATCTGCCCTATCTGTACATAACACAGGAGCCATATATGATTTTGTTCACTGCTCTACTACATTTTTTTATTTTGTGAATTCATTAATCATTATGTTTTCACTAAAATTCTTACCACTGGTGCAATAATAAATGTATGAAAAAAAGAACTGTATTTAAGAGAAGAAAAGTTAAGGATGAGAATATAAGAATTGTTGAGCCCTGGGTATGTCATAGCAGTCACAGTAAATGGATGACAGTAATTGAAGAGAATTTGTATTGTTTTTTATTCCAGCCATACAGCACCATAACAGAAAAGGGCTTGAAAAAATAAACCATCAGGTATTTGGAAAAAGCCATGCATTAACCATATACAGTACCATTTCTAGTAAGTGCTTTAATGTACTGTATACACAGTCACGTGAACTTTTTATCCTCAAATATCCTGACACACTCTTTATTATATCTGACAAGCATAGGAAAGCAAAGTAAGAGTCATGATCCTTTGTGCAACACATTAGCAGAGACACACACCTGCGGCACATATCAGCCACATGTTCCTGAAGAAGTGAAGATTGGGAAGCTCTCAGCACCTGTGTCAGTGGAGGGTTGTGGGCCAGGGTGGTCATGCCAAGGTGCAGCACCAGTCCAAGCATCCCACCAATACTTAACATTCCTCTGCCAACATTACATATAATATTAATAAGTTTTGTCAACACTACTTCCTCTGTCAACATGGCATCACATTTAACATTTCCAATGAATATTACAACACAATTTAATATCTGGTAAGGTTATACAGTAATATGTTGTAATATCTCCATGGTATATCGCCTATTGAAATTATATAATTATTAAGGAAATAGAGAATAAGAGTGATAGATGGACCAACAAAAGGTAATGTGTATTGGACATTTAAAAGTTATCTTTAATCCTAACTCCTCACACCAACAGCATCATTAAAGCATTGTAACCACAGCACCCTTATAGTGATAATGAGATAAATATTCAGGCAGACTGGTAAATCAATAATAAATTGACTTTTTTGCCTTATTTTACTTTACACTGGAAAGTTAATTAAACCGATGACACAACCTAAAGACAAAGTCAATAAATATGTTGTGTTGTGAATCAATATGTGGTGAGTGTCTTGCACCACCCCCTCACAATTATTTCTCAACTTTTCTTTGAGTTTTTCTGTATCCCTTCCTACACATCAAATAAAAAAAGAGAGGAGTACTGAAGATTACAAATTTTTTAATACCATAGCAGAAACTTGACAATACTGCACAATAAAACAGCACTTACGTATGAATTATTTCTGGTTCAAATAATCTCTCGATGCATTCTTTAACGATGATGACAGCACCGAGGAGAGAAAGCATCACGGAAGAAAACACTGCCAGGGCCTCACATCTAAGGTAACCATATGTGAAGCTCTGGGTAGCTTTCTGACCTTCTGCCCACACACACACCAGACAAGTAATGAGACTGGAAGATTAACAAAAAGAAAAGACAATAAATGTTCAAATTAAATAGCAAATAGAAATCAATAATGCTCGAGGTAGATTGGTTGGCCTTGGCTGTCTCTTGAAAGGATTACCTGGAGTGAAATGAATCGAGTCCTTTTTTTCCAACACTGCAGTACTATACAACATTCAGTAAACCCAGGGTAGGAAATCAGAACACTGGAGGGCTCAAGTACCTATACCCACAGGATACTGAGAGTTCACTTAGGTTCTATGATACATTCTCACATAACAATTTTTTTTAAGATAATTATACATTTAATAAAATTTTGTTTCCCATGAACCATCTCTTTGTATAAAATTCCCATTGGTAAAATTCCGTTAAGACTACTCACAGACTCAGAAACATGTTAATTCACTTTCAACCAATCAATTTTCTTCCAGTAATCATTGACACTCGTTGCAACTTGGCATGTTGTAGTCATCTTATCATCAGGATATTACAATCTTCTGAAGAAAAATCTATAACCTTAAACATACAGTAATCTATCTACTTCTGGACACATAAATTTGGCATGTTGTATTCATCATATCAACATATTGTATTTACAACCACATGAAAAATCTACAACCTTGATTACAATATGTCTGGGTCTGGACATATTAGGACGAATTGTTTACTTACCTGAGAAGACTGAACCACGACAAGTAGGTGTATGCCATAAGGGCTGAAAAGACAAAATGCATACAATTACTACAGTATATGCAGTTATAGTGGTACAATGTTTCTTGCAACACAAAAGATTATTTTTAAGGATACTACTGTATTTACAACATTACCTTCACAAATAAAAAATAAATATATAAATAAGAACAAATAAATTACCACATCTAATGAGTGGAATGATAAGATATGGCGAGTCATCTTTTTCTGTAATATTTTTTTCTTTCCCTTCATCATACAGGCACAAACAAAGTATACAGTAACTACACACTTGATAATCAATCCTATTTACATCTTAATCACCATCCTTGTTTCAACTTCTTTATATGTTTACACAATCAGGGTAATAAAACTGATATTTTTAACACCCCATCTAACATATTTCTATCATTATGTATTATAGCTAAATAAACCTAATTGTGAAAAGTATAGGTCACAACTATTCATTTTGATCTGTTATTTATAATCTTTCTGTTGATAGATCTAATTTTTTTTTTACTCTTGTAAGTTTTTCCCCCGAATGTTACAGGATGGTTGAAATCGAGAAGAATAACAGACTTCACTTCACTTGCTTCACTCACTCTGCCTCACACAGGTTCGATGCCCTACTTGAAACAAATTGAAAGCTAACAATGGATCCTGGGACTCAGGCTTTTTCACATTGCCCAGTGAAGATTGGGAGGCTGGAGACTGAGCCTTGAAGCAGCAAAAAGGGCTACAGAGTTTAAGAGGGCATTTTCTCCATGTAAAAAGTATGTCCTTAGTCAGGCAAATTTGATTCAAACTATCAATTAGCCTTTAGATATAAAGAAAAAGAGAGAAAAAAGGTGTTAAACTAATCATACCACACCTAACCTAACTCTCTAACAGGTGACAGATATAACCAGCATTACACGTACCCATGCTGCGTGTGGCGTGGCACCAGGAGAGCAGCAGGAGTGTGACCAGAAGGTTAACAAGCACGAGGACTAGTGTCTCCTGTGCCTCACGTTGATGGAAGAGCCATGTTATTTCTTTAATAAACGACTGAAGTGATGACAAGGTAGCTGCACCCTCCTTAAATGGCCGAATAAAGTACTGTAAACAAACTTGGTTATCAAAATCACTTTATACCGAACCTTCAACCTATACAGTGTATGTAACTCATCTACTTCCTACTCTCAGACTTTATTTAAATATATTGAAACACACATCAGCATCTACATAAGTGAAGTAAGAACAGTTCATACTTGACAAGTCATAAGGAACTTACTCGTGGAGTTTCCTCACAATCCAAAGTATTTCCCCGTTGTCGAACTCCATTACCTGTTGGTGGTGAAGACGAGATAGCTTTAATAAATACATAAAGATAAATATGAAGGATTGACTCTGAAACCTTATATCATGGCCAAGGCTTTAACTAAATGACACATGTACTCTATTACCCGTCAAGTCAAAGGGTCAGAAACCCAGGTAAATCATCAACATTAATGGCTGGGACTTAATGTGATGATTGAGCATGTATCCTCACTGTGATCACAGCCATCAGCTTTAGATCGAACACAAACAAGTTACCTCACAGTAGAATTCGTGTACTTCATCCGTCAATCCGAACATTATTCCAATAGCAATAACATTTACAAGGATCACACTGCGCTCATTGAAAATACTATCCACTAACTCTTAACTCCCCTAGGGTGTAAGGCCAAGTTCTTTTTGTGATGACATATGGCATCACAAAAATTGTGACCAAGTCCCAGGTTGCTGGTCTGACTGAATTTCTGCCTCATTTACACACAATTGCAGGGACTCTTACTTTGACAACAAAACATACATATGTACAGTATATCATTTATCACTCTTGATTTTTTTTTGTAATTATTTATGGCTCTACATTATTATCATTATTACCATTGTAATTTTTACTTTTTTATTAGGGTAATATTATTATTATTATTATTATTAGATTTTCGCCCCCCAGGCCCCAATGTGGGCCAGTGACCTGTGCCCAGGAGGAATAATTCCCATTTAAAAAAATTACGGTATTATTGCGTTTACACACCGTTCATTCCTACCACTAATATATTATCATATTCGAATAAGACATCTAATTATAAGATAATTTTCATCTATTACATTACCGGCGGAAATGTATAACGGAGATAGCTTTTCCAAAAAAAAATCTACTTTCTTCTATTAACCTCCCGCCATTATCGTCTGCCTCTCATCCAACACTGCGTGTCTCTCGCGTCTCCTTCATAAATCATGATGCGCATGTGTACCCGTACACGTCACGCGGCCAATCAAAAGCGTTTTTGCTTTTGGAACCAATTAAAATGGTTTTGGGTTTAATTCAGAGTATATTTGGCCCAATCAAAATCGAGTTTTATTTTGGGTCTCTCATATTTTGAAATTCAGTTCCGACCATGGAAGTCTGCGATACATGTCACTTAAAGTATATGGAGCTGATTGCGAGTTTTTGGAAAAAAAACGTGGAAACTATAGCATTTTTTTGATCGCATGGTGTTCTTCCAACCTCAGTAAAGTGTACTAAGAGCAAGACTGAATGTAAATATCGCAAAGACCAACATATGTGGCGTTGGGTAAGAATCCCAGAATGCAACGACGAACAAGAACCAGGCCAATAAGGTAAGAAATAGGTGATTCCATCATATGGTGAGAGTCAGTTCAGTTAGGTTAGGCTTTTGTTTTTCTAGTGTTTTTTTGTATTTTTTAGTTTGACGTTTTTTCGGAAAACGTCAAACGAAAAAAAATCGCTAAAAAAAGCTAATTTCCGCCAAAAATGAAGGTCATATTCGGTCTAAACACACAAATACACTAGAAAAATAAATTTTTTACTTGCTAAAAGTGAACAGTGTGACTGCAAATTTACCAAAATTACATTGTAGATCTTTGTTCAATTCTGATTTTTAAGTGCAATGAATGGCAATTGTCCAGGGCAGCATCACATCTACTAAAAAAGAAAATATCTAATTCGTAATAAAATTAAACTTTCTAACAGTTTAAATATTATCATGCATAAAAAATTTTAAATACAGCATATATAACAAATAATTTAACAAAAAACAAAGCTGGTATTTGTTTAACAGTTGTCATAATCGACTAAGGTTCTAAAGCTCCACTGAGGCTGTTACAGAGTATTCTCACCAGCTCCAGTGAGTTTTACCACCTTTAACTTAACACATAAAATGATGGCTCTGTGGTGTGACAGGTGCACTGTTACTGTACCACCAATGACCCATCTACCCAAGCACTGTCTGGGTATGTAGCCACCTACCCAAAACATAGTTCCATTGAGAAGGTTCCTTAGTCAAGAGTGATTCTAAACCCGAGGATAAATGCTGACTTTAGTGGTGTCAAAAATTCTAAAACAGCATGACCTAGTGTAGTGCATCCAGTAGAACTATTCATATTCACAATGACTGCTACAAGTGCGCATTCACTATAAATATATACTGTATACCTGCTAATGGACTGACGGTTATAAAATATTATTACATCAATAAAGTACAGACGTTTACAATTAGTCAGGAGAAAGTGCAATATGTTCTCACGACTTAAAAAAAAATGCGTCGACATATTCTTCCAAAAATCGGGATTGCATACAGATTTTGTGAGAAACCCCTTCTGTTTTAATACATTTAGAGTCATCAGTTTACCCTAAGTGATGGTGGTTAAGGACAGACAAACACACACAGCCATCACAAGTCTCAACTCGGTAATGGCGCTATACACAACTCAAATAGCCATACCTATTAAATAATCTGATTGTGAACTGTGTGAGCAGGTTCTCTCATCTTGGAGAGTAATAGTTGTGCTCATGGCGAGTAAGTACTCAGGTAGCTCTTGAGGATGTCATTGAAGCTTCCAACTCAACACAATCAAAACATTGCTCACACTCATTATTATCACCACTAAAGTCTTCTCTTGTCATCATTATACATCCATTTGTAATATACTCTTAGGCTAGTTTGAATATTTTAGTGATATATTTATAAAAACAGCACCAGATAACATAATTTAAGTAATTAATAAGTTAAGATATATAAAGTGTTATTTTCACAGTCTCCGAGGTCATTTTACTTGGTGATATTTTGAATGTATAGTTTCCGAAGAAATGTACTAATCACACATTGGTTAAAGAGTTACTTAATTATTTATTATGCGTTGAGGATATATATATACGTTAAGTGTGTTCAAGTGTTGATGATGGTTCGAAGTATTGGTGGCACTCGTAGGGGCAAAAGCTAATGTTAGTTAATAACACGAACAAAACCGCCAAAGCAGTTATCACTTCTGTTTTAAAAAAAGAAGAGAGTTATTTGAGGCTAAACTTATTTAAAAATTATATAGCTATAGTGACTAGGTTGAAAATTGTATTATTTATATGTGTTGGTTTTGAAATACATGATTGCAAGACCATGGTCGTGGTATTATTTTAACATAAATTAAGATAGGGCGGCGGTGGGTGCCGTCAGCGGCCGCGGGTCAGTGTCGCTCGCAGCTCCGCGGTGGTCTGTGTACACTCACTACCATGCGTAGGAACTGCAAACTCTTCATAATCGTTTCGTGTGTGTGGACGCTGGGTGTTGTCGTTTATCTTAACACGAGTAAGGATGTGAAGGTCAGTACCCAGTGTTGAAATGTCAGTTAATATTTACAGTTAGGTTAAAAATTTAGGAAAACATCGTTCTTGAGACGCTGCCTCCGTTGCCAGACTACTGCCCAGTCGAGATGCGATGATGCCAGGGACAGTGCCTGCTAGTGCCACTCCTCCATTATACGCTTGTCTTACAACATTATACAACTTTCTTCCTACTATGGCCTTTTAACGTGGGTTTCCACACACAATCGAAGCCCACAACGTCCTGAAATTCATGCTATCAATCGGTAGGAACCACTTTTAAAGGCGTGGAGTATTGATTTTGCGCACGTTGAAATGGTAGGCTGGTGGGCGGGTCTGGTACCGGTGGTTTGATAGGTAATTGTGACAAAGATGAGTTTCTTTCGTCTTCCTCATGTCCATAATAAAGGGACGTGATTGTCTCTGCCCTTCTCTAAGTCTGTCATATAATCTTTTGTCTATACAGTATTATAATGTTTTGTAGGGACACTGCTTCATTATCTATGCTATCTTATGTATATACTGTACGCAGTGTCTATAAGTTGTGGTTAAGAAGAGGATTATGTTAATTAAGTCTTCTTAATGTCTGCTCGTTGTACAGATAAAGTTGTAATTGGATTTGGCGCGCTTCCTTAATTCTAACCAGAGTTGAACGCTTGTGTTTTATAATTTGCGAGAACATACACACACACACACGCATCGTATACAAACATACAGATATTCACACGCACAAACACTAAACACGAACTCTAACATACACACCCAACACAGTTTTGAGCTCAATAATATACAAATTAGTTCAAATATATAAGTAAATTCACAGTCGTATACACGCAAACAAACAACCAGTGACGACATTCACCGACACACATACACAGACACCAAGAGATTAGACTTGTAAACACACAGCAAACACACCCACGATCATACGTAGGTAAAGACTTCCGAAACATTTGCCCAAGCACTCACAAAGCTTTCTAATGTTCAAATGTAAATAATGCAAACACACAAAGCTTACTCGTACATAATTTCAGACATATTTATACGCTTTCTCACACACCGATCAACACACAATACCTCCATGTTCATCGCACCAAGCCAATGCTGAACGGTGCCGTGGGTTGTCTGTAATCTGAGTACTGGAGGAACACATGTTATTCACGTCTTCCTTGAGCGCCTTGTAAGATGTTTGCTTTATTTCGATTACATCAGCTTCCATCATATCAGTTGTCTTTCATTTATACCAAAAGTATGACTTCCTTGAAAAACAAGCAAAACACAAACAATAGCGGTAGTCTGAAGTTGTCACGTGAGTAACATCAGATGAGACTATCAGCTGTAGAATGCGAGCACAACACCCACGGCCCAGTCCCCAGGCGGAAAAAGATAACACAAATTTTTCTCAGTGACAGAGGTTAGATAATCTGCGTCACAAAGGAATGACAGTTGCCTTTACTTTTTACTATTTTTTTTATCGGTTGGCCATTTTGAGTCAAACTAGAATTTTTTTGAGATGCATCTTGCTCATTTATATATATATATATATATATATATATATATATATATATATATATATATATATATATATATATATATATATATATATATATATATTATATGTATATATATATTTCATGTAGATCTACAATGAAAACGTGGATAAGATATATATAAATATATTGTGATAAAATCACACAGGAAAAAGGGAAACAATGGAGCACCTTAACTTTCGTCTTTATTCAATTTATTCAAGACGAAAATCACCGCTCGAATTTGTGCATGGTGATTAACGGTTGTAATAATCTTATGTTGCTGAGGAAACCTAAAATAATTATTGATTATAAAAAAAACTTAAGTTTCGGTAACGTGTGCTATTTGCTTTTAGCAAAACATAGTGACATACCATGTGCGATGACAGGCTCCTTAGGCTTAAGCTATCTAACCATGGAGCGAACTCGTAGCAATGGGTTTTAATCGACAAATTTAGATTGAGGCGTGACATAGGTAAACACTGGTTTGGAAATAGAGTAGTGGATAAGTGAAACAGGTTTCCGAAAATCATTATAAACTCGAGCACGCTGGGAAGTTCAAATATAAGTTGGGCAGACACATGAGTGACAAAGGTAGGGTATAAACGGGGCTGCCTAGTATAGGCCAATAAGTCTGCAGCAGTTTTCTCCATTCTTATTTTTTAGTTCTTATAAGCTAAGTAGGATGTCAGTGACAGTAGCATAAAGCCGGTTTTTGTTTTGTTTTGCTTTTCATTACTTCCCCGACTGGCAAGGTTCATATTCTGTATTGGTATATTTTAAACACCAGTTCAAAGAAAACTTTGAATTAAATATACGGGTGAATAGTAAGCTTTCAGACCTTATTCCTTTTCCCCTTAAAACTGATGACTGGGAGAAGAGTGAATCAATATACTGCATTGCTCTTATTTCAGTGGAAAAACATTCATACAGAATTATGTGTTGCTACCCCGGTAGGTGAAACAATGACCACAGACCTCACTGTCAACGTACGTGTAAGCTATCAGGCTGTTACTCACCCAACCACTACCACTACTCACAGTTGATAGCTCGGCTTTCAAAATTCATTTGATATTGGTAATCTCCGTCATGGACTGTGCGGCCAGATAATACAAGTGTCATTTCTGGAATATGAATGACTTTGATTTCACGTTTTATCTGATTTTTTTTGAGGGGGGGGGGGATTAGCTGGTGGTTATAAGGAGTTTCAGAGTCTTTTAAGTTAAAAATAAGAGCCCTCGGGTATTTGAGCACCGTTACTCCATACACAAACGTCAATTTATATTCTGTATTGGCCTTTTAATGCCAACTCTTAGATACGTTGAAGTATGTATATTGTATTGTAGATGTACAGTATGCGTATGTTTCTCTCAAAGAACGCATGAATGGTTTTAATATTATATGAGTTTTTCTCTGCCATTGTTTGCTTCGACATTCCTATAACATTGAATAGGTACAATTTCACGAACAATTAGGCTTCCAAGCTTTGTAATTATGCTCTCAGTAAATTTGTTTGGGCACTTGAAATTACATGTACTGTGACGTTAATTTAGTTAAACAGTCACCTGTACTCTTATACAATGAAAAAAATCGGTCCTTGTGATGCTCAACAAAGTGAAAAGTTAAATGTTTTCAGAAATGTAAATTTAGACACACCGTTTGCCGAATAGAATATATGCCTTTATTACGTGAACTAAATATGTAAATTATTCTGAGTTACGTTCACTTAGCACCAGTTAGGAGGCAAAATTAACGCACGGAATCTTTTCAGTCACGTTAATTTTGTTTGTAAGGTAGGTAAGTGTACATTTTAGTTGAAGTAATGTATCAGTTTTTTACGTATATATATATATATATATATATATATATATATATATATATATATATATATATATATATATATATATATATATATATATATATATTTATTTATTTATTTATTTATTTATTTATTTATTTATTTATTTTTTTATTTTTTTATTTTTTAGTGGAAGGAAACTATTTGAGTGCTTACGGCTTTATTTATGCGGAATACTCAACGTACGAGTGTTGTTTGTTGTTGTGAGAGGAACCCTGGTGGTGGGAAAGTATACTAGTGACACGATTATGTTTACAAATGTTGCGTTGGTGTGAGCTTGTTATGACATCTCCGTGGTGCAGGATTTACAGTGGTTAAGAACTTAAGACCACGTTACAATATAACGGAGAGAAGCCTAGTTCCTACTCGTTTATATTATTATTATTATTACTATTATTATTATTATTATTTGTTGAATATTTGTCCATTAAAGGTAAGATATTTGTTAGTAATGAGTGATATCCTTGTCTATCCCAGTTTTAATTCCACTTTGTTATAAGCTCAGCAAATTAAAACTAAAATGAGTTCGAGTATACAGTATACATGCTGAATTATCTACCTGTATTGGCTATATACATGCTGAACTATACAGTATACCTACACTGTATATACTTCCTGAAACAATATAAACTTGTATGATGATTTTACTGAATATCTATCTATCTATCTATCTATCCATCCATCCATCCATAGGTAAGAGAGATGCAGACGCTACATAACCCCGCTCTACACGTGTGATCCTCTTGGCTGGAGTATATTCATTACACTAACAGAGCGAGCGTAAGTTAGGAGGGTAGGTAAGGCTAATTTGTTTAGTCATCGTTATAGAGTTATTAGAGAAGTTTTAAATCCGAATTGTACTTCAGATGTTGGTTTTTAAGTTTCTATATTTAGTAAGTATTCTAGGTTTATTGTTTATTTATTAATGTAATTGTGTTCGTGTGGTGTATACTGTTTTAAGTCATTTTATGCCGTGTTATTTATTGTTATTTGCTTATTTATTATTCATATTTTATACTTATTCATTGTAGTTTATCTATTTATTCTTCGTTTATTCATTGTTGTTTAAGTGCGTTTATTTTTGTTTCTTCATTCGTTATTTGTTGTTAATTTGATTCTTTAGTAGTAGGGAAAGTTGGACACAGGAGTAATTAATGGTAATTTATAGGTAATACACACATACACACACACACACACACACACACACTCTATAATTGGCCTCTCTCTCTAATTGACTTTTTCTGTAATTGACCCATCTCTCTATTTGACCTCTATCTCCTTCTTTCTGTAATTGACCTACCTTTCTCTAATTGACTTGCTCTCCAGTTTCTCTACATTTGACATAAGTATCCCGCCCGTGAGAGTGACTTGGGCTTTTGGTCACGCAATCCTGTGCGTTGCGTGGAGTTTCTTTGGGTGATAAACAGTCCCCAGCGACTCATAATTACGCCAGGGCTGTTATTAGAGTCACGGGAATATTGGTGGTCTCTGGGACATTGGTTAGGGAAAAGCAGGTCCGCCGGCCCCTCGCTTCCTGTACCTGATCTTAGGAAGTCCATTTAGGGGCGTTTATTTGTGGTAATTCCGAATAATTAGTGGAGTTACATGAAAGTATAGGTAAAGGTAGGAGCCACACGTACAGATGCAAGGTTCAAATACAGGTAGCACTATAAATACTGATACAAGTGCAGATATACATGTGGGTACAAGTACAGAATAGATACAGGGTGCGATTATTACAGAATGACAATAATACATAACTTCATCTCAAGAGTTAGTTATTGTATCTGACTGAAATCCCACGAAAACGATACAGCGGCACGTACAAAGTTGCTGTAAGAAGTGTAAAATTGCTGTATGAAAGGAAGGCCCACCTATAAGATTACATGACGTCTCTCGAAGATCATATGAAGATCATGAGAAGACGTGTAAAATTTTTGTTGTAAGATTCCGGGAACGCGCTACAGGAATGTGTATGATTGTTGCTGGGTTATAAAGAGATGTTTTAGGATTCTTGGAAGATGGGGAGAGATTCTTGGGAGGAGGGAGGGAGAGAGGAAGGGAGGGGGGAGATCATTGATTGCTCCCGTTCCACATCTGCTGCAGGCTCGCCACACCACCACTACCACCACCGCCGTCGCCACCACTAATACCACCATCCCCACCACTACCCCAACATCCTTCTCCACTACCACATCCCCCCCCCCAACATTGTTCATCACCACTACCACTCCTCCAAACATCCATCACCACCAACCACCCAACCAAGAATACTATCTCCCATCCTCACCAGACACCGAGAGAGACACACAAACAGACAAACCTTGGCACCATCACCTTTGGTCCCACACCTTCACAATATTGGTCGCTGGCTCCCGATCCTTCGTGGAAAAAAAATATATTCCCTGACACAAATAAAGGTCTGGTGACAATGTGCAACACGACAAGCCTTAGTCACTGTAGCGTAAGGCGATGTTCACCCGGGCAAACACCTCCGCCGCCGCCTCTCACGCCACTAAATCCATTACTGCGGGAGACGTGACGCGAAAGTTTCTTAACAATATATATTAGGAACTTTGTGTTGTGTTTTATGAGAGGAATATCAGAGTAAGTGTTAGTGGTGGTGTTGGTGTAGATACTAGTACAGGTGTAGATACTAGTACAGGTATAGATACAAGTACAGTTACAGATACAATCACATGAACCGAAATAAGTGCAAATACAGATATAGCACAAGTCCAGATGGAAGCGTAGGTATGTGTATAGGTTAAAGATACAAGCCCAGGTGTCATAATAAATAATAATGGAACCCCCTCGAAATCGAGGATGGCCGGCCCTAGGGCCTCCTAGGCGTGAATTTGTTTAAGGTGTAGAAGCTGTCGCCAACACAACAACCACACCTTGAGTTAACGAGCTGCATGACCCAGTGTAAAGGAATAGTCCGAGAAGACCCGGACAACTCGCTAACTGCACTGGCTAACCATTACCCCGGAATACAATTCGCAAATCGGTTAACATCCAGGTTCCCAATTACTGCTGGGTAGACAGAGGCAAATGGCGCAAAGAAACTTGCCCATAGTTTCACCCAGCCCAGGGATCGAACCCGAGTCCATTCGCTTGCGAAGCGAGCATGCTGACCATTACACCACAGGTCGCCCCAGGTGTCACACACACACTCAAATATCCTTCGTCCAATTCAACCATATAGGTGTACCATGTTCATTACCTGGCGCTAATTGACTCACAATGGCAGTAATGTGGCCGGTGGGAGGTGTAAAGCCAGGAGAACAGTGTAAATTGTAAACAAGGATATGACGTCACCTAGGGAGTCCTGGCAGCCATAATATCACAGGGTCAGTGTTTGTTTATTGTTAGTTTGTTTTTATTGTTACAGCCAGGTCCAATGGTTCGACCTCCAGGAAGTTGAAGGTTAAGAGATTACATACACACATACAGACATACATACTGTACATACATACATACTTGAGTCATCGTACAAATGTGGTATTCGTATTCCAGGTATTAAGTTATCGTACTCAAGAGGTTAAATCATCATACTCAATGGGTTAAGATATCGTACTCAAGATGTTAAGTCATCGTACTCAAGGTGTTAAAGACCGATGCCACTAACACATTTAAGTACACTAACTACAGATTACCCTCATCATTCTGCAATACAACAACAATTAGGTAGTGTGCAGGCAGACAGTGGGTTAATCTCTCGTACATTAAGTGTAGTATTTCCTTCATATCCCGTTATAGAGGGAGGGCGGGGGAGGGGGGGGTATGTATATATTGAGGTCGACGGTATGAACATAAATGGTGCGTCTCCCCGTCTCACACTGATGTACTACACTGTCAACGCCCATACGCCCATCAGTGAGTTGGGCGGAGGGAGCGAGCGAGTGTGTGTGTGTGTGTTCTTTCGCCCCCAATTGAAGGGCAGAAGGTGCAAGAGTTGTATTGATTAAGGTCCCCTTTGTATCTAATTTTGACTTGGGTTAAGTGGATGGGTAGAAAGAGAGAGAGAGAGAGAGAGAGAGAGAGAGAGAGAGAGAGAGAGAGAGAGAGAGAGAGAGATTTGAAGAGGGTGGGTAGCGACCGTGAGGGGTCGTTGTGATCTTTACGTAATTTAAAATTTTAATGCTAGCGGAAAAAAAAGTCCTCTAGCGATTCTCATTAGTGAAATAAATGTAACTATGTATGTTTAGAAACTAATTAAAATGGAGCAAATAGTGTTTTTGTTATCAGATGAAAGATTTTTTTTATGCAGGAACCATTTGAATCAGTCCAGTTGAATTGGTGTATGTAATTGGCCGGCGGGCGCTTCATAATGTAATCCCTCAATCTGGTTTCATGTTTATGTAAAGAAATGATTTGGCTGGGTTGAATAAAACTCTGTAGGCATATTAATGTTGATGGGTGGATGGTGTTAGTTGTTTCAAAATACACGCTTTGAGTTTTGTATTTATTTTATATTTTTGTAGATATCTAACGGTGCCAGATACCACCGAATTTTAACTGAACAGAATAGCTTACAGTGCCAGGATCCACTGAATTTTGACGGTAAACAGAATATCTTAAGGCGCCAGATACCACTGAATGTTGATGGTAAACATAGAAACGGAGAAAGAAAATAAGAAATAACGAGAAAGAGACTATGCAGAGAGAGTAATATATATAAACGTATTAAAATGATAACTTATTTAATATAAGAACATCATTGGCCTTTGTAAAATAGTTCCGCAAAGAGTCACCGTTTTCTGACCTGCTCGCCCACACACACACACCCTTGCTCAATCGTCTGGGGTGAATATAATAAAAACAGAAGGTTGGGTGAGTAGGGGGTGGCGAGGCGTGAGATAAAGTGGGTGTGTGAGCCTGAGTGTTGTTGTGTAGTGCTGGGGGAAGGGAGGGCCAAGTAACGGAGGGGTGAGCAAATTTTACACCCCCCCTCCCTCCCCTTCCTTCACCTTCCCTCACTCCCCTCACTGCTCTTATCTTCTTCCCCGGTGATGATATAAATTGTCATTACCACGGCAATATTTACTACTACTACTATTATTATTATTATTATTATTATTATTATTATTATTATTATTATTATTATTATTATTGTTGTTATTATTATTATTATTATTATTATTATTATTATTATTATTATTATTATTATTGTTATTGTTGTTATTGTTATTATTATTATTATTATTATTATTATTGTTATTATTATTATTATTATTATTATTATTATTATTATTATTATTATTATTATTGTTGTTATTATTATTATTATTATTATTATTATTATTATTATTATTATTATTATTATTGTTGTTGTTGTTATTGTTTTGATAATATGGTAAATAACGGAAAATAAGGATGAACAAACAGACACACAGACAGTTAACGTAGAAGATTGATGTAGTCCCCCACTAGCTTCAGGGATACGAGACTAATAATAAATACAGAGAAAACATTTCGTAAGTATATAAAGCAAATTTCCAACAGACAGACAATACAGACACAGACAGACAGATAGACAGACACAGACAGACAGATAGACAGACAGATAGCTACTAATCATAAGGCAACCATGACCGGAAATGACGTCCACAGGTGTCAAGGGAGAGTTTTATGCAGGTGTGATAATGCGTTCTTAAATGCAGCTGTGAATCGGATATGTTGAACAGTGGGAAGGAAATGGCCAGCTCTTGGGGGCGTCCGGAATATTACTTTACCTTGCAGTCTGGGGGGTGGGGGGCGTCCGGTGAATATTTATGTATATATATATATATGTGTGTGTGTGTGTGTGTGTGTGTGTGATGAAACGTAATTAATATAGCTGTAAGTTAGATGAGATATGTGTGTTATAAGTATGTTAGATTTGGTTATATTGATAGACAGACAACATATGCACAGAAATACACACACATGTATACTCAAACACACAAAAATACTCTCATATATACACACAGAAACACACACATACACTCACACACAGATACGCCGTGAGCAAGTTAAACCCCGTCTACAGTCACAAGGGAATAATAATTTCGACAGTGTACAGTACAGTTTGTCAACACGTACAGTACTATACTTCAGGGCCAGGTAATACTGTAGTACACCCTAGAGAGCCATTGTGTGTTTTCTCCTCTTGTGGAGTTTGTTTGGATCGTATAAAGATTATGGACCCTTGTTTATTTCACCTGATGATTAAACTCCCTAATACTAACCTAACCTAACCTAACCTAATACTAACCTAACCTAACGCTAACTAACCGAGGCTGAACCTAATTTATCTTAACCTAACTTAATCTAACTTAACGATAAAATTACCTAATTGGACCTAACCTAACCTAACCTACTATAACCTAACCTAACACTAACTAACCGAGGCTGAACCTAATTTATCTTAACCTAACTTAATCTAACTTAACGATAAAATTACCTAATTGGACCTAACCTAACCTAACCTACTATAACCTAACCTAACACTAACTAACCGAAGCTAAACCTAATTTATCTTAATCTAACTGAACGATAAAATGACCTAACTGGACCTAACCTAACCTACTATAACCTAACCTAACGCTAACTAACCGAAGCTAAACCTAATTTATCTTAATCTAACTGAACGATAAAATGACCTAACTGGACCTAACCTAACCTATTATAACCTAACCTAACGCTAACTAACCGAAGCTAAACCTAATCTAACCCAACCTAATGATAAACTAACCTAACCTAGCCCTAACATAACGCTAACCTAACCTAATCTAACCTAACCTAGCCCTAACCTAACCTAACATAACGCTAACCTAACCTAATCTAACCTAATCCTCTCAGGTAATTTAAGGGTATATTTAATAATTAAGTTAAATAAGCTGAGGTGCCTAATCTTCACATGATCTCTCGCTCCCTCTCTTTTCTCTTTCTTTCACCTTTTATTTCTCTCTCTTTTTCTTTGTCTGTCTTTCTCTTTTCGTTTCTTTTTCTCGCTTTCCTTATCTCTCTCTCTCTCTCTCTCTCTCTCTCTCTCTCTCTCTCTCTCTCTCTCTCTCTCTCTCTGCCAGTCATAATCCCAAGGAGACCTACTGGCTGCTAGAGGCTTCAACTGATCAACTTCAAACACCTGACCCGTCACCCAGCTCGTGTGTTCCTTTATTATTTACTGACTGACGTTTGTGCCCTCAGGGAGAAAGTTCAAAAGGACAAGGTCATAGGAGGGAGTGAGTTTAGTACGCAGGTCACTCGGGTCAAGGTATTAATAGAACTTAACCTGATCTAACCTAACCTGACGTGACCTGACCTGACCTGACCTAATTTGACTATATCATAAGGATTGGAGTGATATAGCTATGCAGGTTAGTTAGGTCATTTACTACTAGAACCTAACCTGACCTAACCTGACCTAACCTAACCTGACCTAACCATATTATAAGGATTGGAACCCATCCTATTAGATTTCAATTCTAAGGGTTAGGTTACACTGGGGACTTATTGAGAATGGAGATCTTCTTAAGTAATTATTTCCTCCTGATGAGAGATAAGGGAATACTTCTCTTGACGGAGGAGAGTCTCGGTACAACTCGGTCGCCATTACACACCAACAACTCCTCTGTGTCAGTAATAAAGTGAATTAGTCAGACGCATTTATACATATTTTTTTTTTGTGGATAAAACCTAACAATCAAACAGAGATGTAGATTATTATTCATTTATAAATAATGTTTGTATCTTACTGTGTAAAACTCTCTCTCTCTCTCTCTCTCTCTCTCTCTCTCTCTCTCTCTCTCTCTCTCTCTCGTGTGGTTGATGGTACAGACACAATGGAACGGGGAAGCCATTTAGGACAGTACGTACAGGAGGAGGAGGGACCATCACTCTCATACCTAATTCATTGGTATAGTTTCTCGGTAAATACAGTTGGTAGGGACTGATGCTCTCTCTCTCTCTCTCTCTCTCTCTCTCTCTCTCTCTCTCTCTCTCTCTCTCTCTCTCTTCCTTCTTCCCTCCTTCCGTCCCTCTCTACTTCCTCCTACTCTCTCCACCCCCCCTATTTCCTCCTTTCCCTCTCCCTCTCTTCTTTTCCTCCTTTCTACTCTCTACCTCCCAACGTATCTACCTCATTCTTCCTCTCTTCCTCCTTTCTCCTCTCCTCATTTCTCTCTACCTCGCCGTCTCTTTCTTCTCTCTTCCTCTCCACCTGTCTTCCTCATTTCTCCTTTCTACTTCACCCTCTCATTTTCCTTTCTACCAGCCCTTCTCCCCTCTCTACCAGCCCCTTTCTCCTCCTCCCTTTCTACCCTCTACCTCTCTTCTCCTCCCTCTACCTCTCTTCCTCCTCCCTCTCTACCTCTCTTCCTCCTCCCTCTCTACCTCTCTTCCTCCTCCCTCTACCTCTTCCTCCTCCTCTACCTCTCCTCCCTCCTCTCCTCTCCTCCCTCCCTCTCTCTTCCTCCTCCCTCTCTACCTCTCTTCCTCCTCCCTCTCTACTTCTCTTCCTCCTCCCTCTCTACCTCTCTTCCTCCTCCCTCTACCTCTCTTCCCCCTCCCTCTCTACCGCTCTTCCTCCTACCTCCCCATTCCTCGGTAAGCTCTGGACGTTATCCTGGTAATGTACGCTGCAGTTGGTATTTAGGTACACTCGAGTAATTATTTCCAGTAGGGATAACAAGTGTCCCTCTGTGGCTTATACATGACTCAGGGCGTGTTGCAAGTTGAAGGTATATCTCTAGTTGATGGTATCTCTTAGTTGATGGTATCTCTTAGTTGATGGTATCTCTTAGTTGATGGTATCTCTTAGTTGATGGTATCTCTTAGTTGATGGTATCTCTAGTTGAAGGCATCTCGAGTTGAAGGCATCACTAGTACCTGAACTACTTGAAAAATATACCTGTATGATTCGTGTCCTATTTTCTACTCACCTGGTAGAGCTCTGTCCGTGGTTACCTGGTAGAGCTCTTCTCCGTGGTTACCTGGTAGAGCTCTTCTCCGTGGTTACCTGGTAGAGCTCTTCTCCGTGGTTACCTGGTAGAGCTCTGTCCGTGGTTACCTGGTAGAGCTCTGTCCGTGGTTACCTGGTAGAGCTCTGTCCGTAGTTACCTGGTAGAGCTCTGTCCGTGGTTACCTGGTAGAGCTCCGTCCGTGGTTACCTGGTAGAGCTCTGTCCGTGGTTACCTGGTAGAGCTCTGTCCGTAGTTACCTGGTAGAGCTCTGTCCGTAGTTACCTGGTAGAGCTCCGTCCGTGGTTACCTGGTAGAGCTCCGTCCGTGGTTACCTGGTAGAGCTCTGTCCGTAGTTACCTGGTAGAGCTCCGTCCGTGGTTACCTGGTAGAGCTCTGTCCGTGGTTACCTGGTAGAGCCCGTCCGTGGTTACCTGGTAGAGCCTCTGTCCGTGGTTACCTGGTAGGCTCTGTCCGTGGTTACCTGGTAGAGCTCTGTCCGTGGTTACCTGGTAGAGCCCGTCCGTGGTTACCTGGCAGAGCTTCCTGTCCGTGGTTACCTGGTAGAGCCCGTCCGTGTTACCTGGCAGAGCTCTGTCCGGGTTACCTGGTAGAGCCCGTCCGTAAGTTACTCCTGCAGAGCCCGTCCGTGTTTTCCTGGAAGAGCTCTGTCCGTGGTTACCCGGTAAAGAGCTCTGTCCGTGGTACCTGGTAGAGCTCCGTCCGTGGTTACCTGGTAGAGCTCTGTCCGTGGTTACCTGGTAGAGCTCCGTCCGTAGTTACCTGGTAGAGCTCTGTCCGTGGTTACCTGGTAGAGCTCCGTCCGTGGTTACCTGGTAGAGCTCTGTCCGTGGTTACCTGGTAGAGCTCCGTCCGTAGTTACCTGGTAGAGCTCTGTCCGTGGTTACCTGGTAGAGCTCCGTCCGTGGTCGTTGTTTCAATCTTCTGGTAATGTTTGTTGATCCATTTGTGTGTTTGTTTCTGTGTGATGGACGGGTGGTATGGTGGCCCTGTTGTGGTGGGTGATGATGATGGTGGTTGGCCAGGTATGGTGGCCCTGTTGTGGTGGTGATGATGATAATGGTGGTGATGATGATGGTGGTGATGATGATAATGGTGGTGATGATGATGGTGGTTATGGTGGTGGTGATGATGGTGTGTGTGTGTGTGAGTCAGGCATGAAGGAGGGTGTCTGAACTAGTGAGAAGGAGGAGGAATCAAGAGAAGAAGAGAGGGCAGGGAAGAGTGAGAGAGGGAGGGGGTGGGGGGGAGATAATAGATGAGGGTTCAGGAGGTATTACTGATTGGTACTGACATCCCTCCCTCATATTCACCCCTCCCCCCACCTCACACCACCTCACCACCTCCCTCATCCCTGTGCTTGATACCCCCCTTTGCACTCCCTCTATCTCCCTTAACCCCCTCCTCTCCATCCATCCTACAACCTCCCTTCCCCCACTTCCTCCCTCTTCTTCCATGCGTCTTCCCATGGTTAGGTTAGCGTAGGTTGAAGTTATGGTTAGGTTAGGCTATGGTTAGGTTAGGTTGTGGGTTAGGCTATGGTTAGGTTAGCGTAGGTTAGGTTATGGTGAAGTTAGGTGTAGGTTAGGTTAGCGTAGGTTGTGGGTTATGGTTAGGTTAGCGTAGGTTGTGTTATGGTTAGGTTAGGTTAGGTTATGGTTAGGTTAGCGTAGGTTAGGTTATGGTTAGGTTAGCGTAGGTTAGGTTATGGTTATGGTTAGGTTATGGTTAGGTTAGCGTAGGTTAGGTTAGCGTAGGTTAGGTTATGGTTAGGTTAGGTTATGGTTAGGTTAGCGTAGGGTAGGTTATGGTTAGCGTTAGGTTATGTTAGGTATCACAGCTTATATAATTCATCAATACATGACCTTTATGTTATATAGTTAGTTTTACACTTGACTGAGGTACCAACTTTTATTCCTCGTTTATTTTTTTTAAAGTAGTGACCTTAACCTTTGACCTTTCTACCACCTAGTAAAGATATAACTAGTGTTGTTAGTTGAGTTTGGGAGTTATACAGTCAAGAGAGGATGAGTGTATGGAGAGAGGATTTCCGGTGCTGTACAGTTCAGTATAGTTCGCCTGTTTATGATAAAGCGTGTGGTAGGTCTTAATTCATTACGTCAAGTGCCAGGTCTGTGTCTTACGGGGGAGGGCGAATATTTTGGTCATCAGGGAGGGAACACACACACACACACACACACACACACACACACATACACATACACACACACACATACATAGATCTAGGCAGCAGTGAACGTCCTACTTTAAACGACCTCATCAGCGTGACTAATTAAGAGTTTTTAACCACTACGGTATATGTGATTAAACGTTGATGCTAAATACTAGTGACAACAAACGCGCGCTGGTAACCTTAGACTCTATAATTAAGGAAGGAGATCAACGCACGCACACACACAAACACACACACACACACACACACACGCACACACACACACACGCACACGCACACACACACACACTTGCCGCCAACATGTATGACACTTGACGATAGCGATAGAGATCACAACCTTACTTAACCCTACTTGAATAAAGGAGGTCATTGTATGGTAAGAACTGACGGTGTGTTGAGGTATATACTGTAGAAGTCGTCGACGGGAGTGAGACCTGAAGGGGGAGGAACAACGAGAGTATTTATCACTAGAGAGGCGGTGAGGGGGACGTATCATGCGAACACCTATAAAAGAGAGATTATGAGGTGCGTAATGGTGCCTCCGAGTTAACAGGTGCCGGAGTGCCAGGCCTCATAACCCTGAGCTGATAAGCCAGATAGTGTCACTTGTTCTCTCGTCCTAGGTGTTACCCCCCTTTATCAGTGCCACTATCTGAGGGTGTTTTATCGGTGATGTTAGATATATATATACAGGCTAGTTTACTCATTAGTATCTGTGTTTATTGGGACTATTTTCAATCAGTGCCAGTAATTATAAGTACTGTAGCCTATCTGTGCCACAAATTATAAGTACTGTAGCCTATCAGTGCCAGTAATTATAAGTACTATAGCCTATCAGTGCCAGTAATTATAAGTACTGTAGCCTATCTGTGCCAGTAATTATAAGTACTGTAGCCTATCAGTGCCAGTAATTATAAGTGCACGTTATCAGTGCCAGAATATAAGTACTGTAGCCTATCAGTGCCAGTAATTATAAGTACTGTAGCCTATCAGTGCCAGTAATTATAAGTACTCAGCCTATCAGTGCCAGTAATTATAAGTACTGTAGCCTATCAGTGCCAGTAATTATAAGTACTGTAGCCTATCAGTGCCAGTAATTATAAGTACTGTAGCTCATCAGTGCCAGTAATTATATACTGTAGCCTATCAGTGCCAGTAATTAAAGTACTGTAGCCTATCAGTGCCAGTAAGTATAAGTACTGCAGCCTATCAGTGCCAGTAATTATAAGTACTGTAGCCTATCAGTGCCAGTAATTATAAGTACTGTAGCCCATCAGTGCCAGTAATTATAAGTACCAGCTCATCAGTGCCAGTAATTATAAGTACTGTAGCCTATCAGTGCCAGTAAATAAGTACTGTAGCCTATCAGTGCCAGTAAGTATAAGTACTGTAGCCTATCGTGCCAGTAATTATAAGTATGTAGCCTATCTGTGCCAGTAATTATAAGTACTGTAGCCTATCTGTGCCAGTAATTATAAGTACTGTAGCCTATCAGTGCCAGTAATTATAAATGCTGTAGCCTATCAGTGCCAGTAATTATAAGTACTGTAGCCTATCTGTGCCAGTAATTATAAGTACTGTGCCTATCTGTGCCAGTAATTATAAGTACTGTAGCCTATCAGTGCCAGTAATTATCGATGTTATACCTCATCAGTGCCAGTATCTAATGGTGCTATAGCTCATCAGCTGTCACGGCTCGTGGTGGTGGCGGCTGTTAGAGGCCTCGTGGTGGTGGCGGCTGTTAGAGGCTCGTGGTGGTGGCGGCTGTTAGAGGCTCGTGGTGGTGGCGGCTGTTAGAGGCTCGTGGTGGTGGCGGCTGTTAGAGGCTCGTGGTGGTGGCGGCGGCTGTTAGAGCTCGTGGTACAGTAGGTGTTGGATATTTGCCGACACCGCGCGGACATGTTCAGGAAGACTGGGTGACACTGCTGCTGACTGGTTGACAGGGACTCCGTTCAGCCTACAGGATAACAACAGAAAGCTAGATAAGGCTTAAGTCATAAGCAGGGCTACAAGCTTGCAGAAAATTACCGACAAGTAAGGATTCGGAGGGAGGAAGCCTGGACGTGTATAAGAGAGAGAACAAAGCAGCAGTATCAATATCAATACCCACCCCTACCTCCCCTACCACCACTACCACCACGTACTCAGCTGCTACTATGCTCTTGACCTTTACAGTTAGTATTGCATTTCTTCTCTCTCTCCCCCCTCTCTCTCTCTCCTCATTATTGGGGTCAGTGCCCGGGTCTCATCTCTCTCCCTGGACTCTTCGGTTCATCAAGGTTGTCTGAGGGCGGCTCGTGAGTTCATTCATCTGCTATTTGAACATCACTTAAGTTCACTGGTTAATGGTAATTTAAATTCGGTTCATTAACTTAGCATGAGCATAATGATTTGGTTTACAAAAGTGTTATAAAATTAACGATTCGGTTCACTAACTTAATCGGAAAATATAGATTTAGTTCATTAACTTCATCGAAAAATACAGATTCGGTTACTGACGTATCCGGAAAATATAGATTCGGTTCACTAAATTATTCGGAAAATATAGATTTGATTCACTAACTTATCCGGAAAATATAAAGTTGGTTACTAACTTATCCGGATAATAAAGAATCGGTTTCCTAACTTATCCGGAAAATATAGATTCGATTCACTAACGTATCCGGAAAATTTAGATTCAGTTACTAACTTATCCGGAAAAACATACATTCGGTTCACTAACGTACAATAGAGATAACAAAATATCCTATAGTCTTAACATATTATAAGAGTATAGAATGATACAGTTGACTCACCTATTATAAAAGCAATATGGAGTTCGGCTCAGCAATCTATGGCAAAATTGTCCATTCAGTGCAATAATATTAAAAAAAGATTACCGGTCCGATTAATTCTCCTGGTCCAATAATAGCTTTTTCGATGCCACCGACTAAAATGGAATCTCTTTTTACCCTTTCACCATCACACACACACACACTACATCCTTGATCACCATAAGGTCGAGACCTATTCAGGCGCTGTCTGCTGAGCAGCGGCCCTCCTTGGCCAATGTTTGGCCCATTCCTCAAGTCCCTCTCCCCGACCCATCCTCACCACCGGGGTATCAACATAATCAAAAGTGACAATTTCGTTTCGGAAAGAAATGGGACCAGTGTTGAACTGTGATGAACAGTGTTTAAGCCAGTGAATTCAGCACTAGACAGTACCAGTGAGAGCCGTGACCCACCAGTGAGATAAGCACCCCTGGGAACTGACCGCCATCTTCTGACCAGGAGGTGCTAATCAGCCCACCCTGGGAACAACAGTGGGTCGGCTTCACACCTGACTACGAGATAACACAACACCACCCAGCAGAGAGTGAGGTACTGTGACGCCATCCCACACCACCCGGTGTCCCCATGACCACGTGAGGTCCTCCATATCAACACCCGAGGACGAGTTACTGCACCACGTGAACACCACACCACTCGGTGTCTCCATGACCACTTGAGGTCCTTCATACCAACACCCGAGGACGAGTTACTACACCACGTGAACACCACTCCACCTGGTGTCTCCATGACCAACCCAGGCCCGGGCCATCAACTGTAAACTACAGTATAATAATTTGTATGTTCAATCATTGTTCCTTCTTTCAGAATGAAAACTTTTGTTGAACTACCCACCCACCCCAAGTCTTTGTATGTAATAAGTCATTTTTGTCCAACGTATATTTTCAGTCTTCGGGCTGCAGAACTTTTTCAATAAACCGTTAATTATTATTATTATTATTACACACACATACACACACACACACACACACACACACACGTTTTGAAGAAGTTTTACATATGTCCCAACAATATAATATAGTTTAAATATAATAAGAGGATTTTATTTAAGTTTGACAAATAAATTCAAATTACTATACAGTGTTGGGTACTTTTCATTAATAACACCGATAATGATAATAATTATATAAAAAATACAGTGAACTAGCATTGATCGTAGTTACATTTGAGCGTATCATAATGGGACAAGTTAGAAAAAGAAAAAAATGGTATCTTGCGTAAAACAAACACTCATTAGTCATATTATCAAAAAAGGTAATCTGCTAACTTAACGAGCTCCCACCTCACCCTCCCTCCCCTCAAAAAATTACCTTGGAATTGTAGAGGAATAAGATAACAATTGACGCAGAACTACAGTATTTGGTCGCGTAAACGCCTGATGTGTATATTAAGACTAATACAACAACTGCGTCAACACGGCTATGAAAAAAAACCCCAAAAAACACTTGTCTGGCATTCACTGAGTCAGGCAATCAAGCAATCATTCATGCAGTCAGTTAGTCGATGGGAATGACTATTTATGGAGGTAGGTGGCGTGATCTGGGTATGCATTCTTTATATTTTTTATAATAAACCGCATCCAACAGATTCACCCACCAGTTTTATTTTTACCGCCGGGGAAATAATAATGCTGTGTGTGGGTAAATGGATAAACCGACGTGATTGTGGACAACTGTGGATATTGAAAGTGGCAAAGTTGTCTTAAGGGAACTGACTCACACCAAACCTATCGGACAATTAAAGGAAAAATTAATTGACTCATTTCTTGATAATCGCTCCTTTTTTTCCCTACTTAAAAATTCATTAGCTCAAGTATGGAAATTTTACATAAGCAGGATTTCGTGCGCTTAATATTCGTCTATGGAAATATTATAAAGTTAATGAAGTATGTTTCAGCTGTGAAAGGGGTAATATATTTCAAACAGGTGTTCACATTGCTGGTTTAGCAACACGGATGAACGACCATTGACGTAGGAAACTAATTACACGTGTGAATTTCAAAATAAAAAATCGTAGACTCGCCAGATTTACCAGATGTGTAGGTGAGTGTGTGTGTGTCATATAGAAAGAAGGTAATGTGCGAGACTCGACTGAATTCAACTAGGCTAGACTTATCATGACTCGCTATAGAGTGAGTTAAAAGGGGCTAAATTAAGTCAGGTTGGACGAGACAGCTAGGATTAGATTAGGTGAGGCTAAGTTTAGATAATGATATGCTAAGCTTAGTCTAGGATAGGCTAAGTTTCAACTAGGATAGACTGAGCTTAGACTAGGATAGAGTAAGGTTAGGTTAGGCTAGGTAAGATAAGGTTTCATTATTGCTGTGTACAAGAATGAAAAATGTTAAATATTCATAAATTATTAACTTCACACACTTATGTAAATTAGCGTATTGATATTTAGATACTAGTTGAGGCTTCATGGTCAATACCCAAACATGCATTAATCTATTTCCACAATTCTAACGTTATTTTGTAAATATTATTGGCAGCTTTAAGACAACTTGTTCCATTAACCTAAATTGGAGACGCAATCTGTAAAGTTGACACGAATTACATAAACAAAACAAAAATATATATGATGTTTGAAATTCCTTAAGTATCAGGGTGAATTATATATAGTATTGTTTTTGTGTTATGTCTATCTTGATTTGGGCAATGAAACTTAACGTATATTTATCACTACAGTTGTATAATGTTTTGGTGTGGGGGGTAGCAACAAGAGTACTAAATTGGCACGATACTGTTTTTGAAATCCTTTGTGTGTGTGTGTGTCGAGCTGTTTATAGTATGATGATGATTCTTGTACGTGTTTAAGCTGTGTAAGTTTTTTTTTTTTTAATGGTAGAGCCCCTTAAGTGTCCACTGTGAAGGAGGGGGGGGGGGTGCTGAAGCTGTGACTATATACAATATGGCACTTAAAAGAGTATTTTAACTTTGATCTTCCATTAATTCCACCGCAAAATTCCTCTGGGACTGAAGCAAATACTTGTGTATGTTAAGTTCACAAGTTTATATTTTATTGGAATATTTTATCACTGCCTGAAGATGAATCATGGAGTGTACTGTTAGTCATAGTTGAATATCTTTTTCACGCGGACATGTCAGTGTTTATACCTTGAACGGGAATATTCTTTTTGTAGGGAGAATTCGGTCAGTGCATCAATTTGTTGCTAATGTTATTGACGAATGTGTGGTATAATGTTCTGAATAAATCGGCTAGTCTAAACAGTCCAGTGTGAAGCGTCCGTCTCCCCAGCTCCTCACTCCACCGAGTACTAAAACTCCAGTGTTTATATTTTCTGGTGCGTTTGACGTGCCCTGTAGCCTGTACTCCCTGGTCAGCTGACTCGTTTTACACCTCTGACGTTAAGGCAATCTTTCTAACTTTTACAATGTCTTATTATTTATTTATATTTCTTACATTTCTCTACCATACATTATCAGCCTTTACCGGGCCTGTATATCTGGGATTTGTTTTCCCAAGAGTAAAACCTCTCCAGGTTTACGTTCAGGTTGTTTATACTTAAAGAAAAATAATCTCGGACAACAAGGTCTCGATCTTTCCCAGAGAGAGACTGGAGATTTCTTCCAAACCATTTACACTGATGCGCGAGACACTTGTTTACACACACTTGTGTCCACGCTCCTCTGCCCGTGTCAGTCTGGTGCCCTCTGTGGACCAAGATTTTTTATTGAAGAGCAGCATTGGTCACATACGTTTACAAGGAAAATATAAAAAGAATGCGCTTATGTGTGGAATAAAACCATTGGTTGCCAGGCATATATAAGTAACGTCGTCCAAATGTAACTGTACAGAAAAAAAAATGTTTGGAAGGCAGACCTAAATTTAGGAAATTCCAAGGGATGTTGACAACTGATATAAATAACTTTATTTTTCTCACTGGACACCATGATAAGAGGGACATCAAGTTATACTGGACAATCTCCTTTACGGAAAGACTGGTGACAACATGGTTAGGTACAGTGTATGGCTTCAGGGCGAGCCGATTGGTTTACAAGTTATTATATAAATTCAAAGCCCACAGTTAGGACTTAGGTTCAGACACAGGGATTTCAAAATGACAATAACATTGTAACCAGAATGTTCAGTTTATATTATAAGGCTAACGTTAGAATAACCCGGTGATTATGAAAGGTATTACTACTACTAATAATAATAACAATAATAGTAATAATAATTCCTGAATATTTAAGAAAGTATTATCATTACAGATATGTTATACCAAGTTGGAAAAGGCTTATACTACTGGGTACCTATACACCATGGTATCTGAGCTTACTGTGTACCAGGCCGAGTTAAATGATCCCAAAACAAGTCACAGAAAGACATTACATGACTCCTTATAGTGAAGACGTTGGGGGCTATACTGTATCCTCACCTCAGTGTTATTCTTACGACTCCACATTTTGATAACAAAGGTGAGGAAGAATTAGTTATATGATATGTTAAGTCACATCTGAGAAAACATCCTTACACGTGAAAAATATCCTTCACTAAATCAGGAAGGGCGGAAATTATGTTTGTGAAATACCCACAGGTCATATTGGTATAATTGAATATATTTTTTTTTATCATGAAGGAATTGATTGGATATCTTGTATTAATAAACAGAACGAATTGATTTATCAAAGCATGAAATTACTATATCAGCACTAATAGCAACCGAAATGGAAGTTGAAATTACCTTGTACTTCATAATTACACCGGTAGCCTTAAAAAATAAGTGAATTTACCATGTAGTAATTGAAAAAAAATAATTAATTGATTAGTTTATCATACATTTAAAAATAATTTATCAGGTATTATCATCACAATTATAAGTTAATCTATAAACTATCACAACTTAAATTATGCATCACTAAGAGTTAATTAATTATTTCGTGATTTAACCGAATGATAGAAATAAATAAATATATTCGACATCATCAATATTAGAGGACCTTGAGCCTGATGCAGCAATGTCATGAAACTGAGTAACGGAAGTGGAGGGGAAGAAAGTGCCCTGTACGTCACCTAGCTCACCATAAAGACCTCAAGATTTAGCAGACAGGAGGAAGCGGAGAGGTATGCCTGGGTTGGGTGCAGTCAAGCGTTCTGTCTCGTTCCACGCGTCTCTCCTCCCGTTCCTCGCGTCCCTTTTCGTCTCTTGTCTCGTTTCTTACAATTGTCTTCGTGTTTTGTCGTTCCTTATGCCTCGTTCCTCGTGTTTTGTCTCCTTTAATGATTGAGATCTCGTTTCTCAGGTCTAATTTTCGTTCCCCGCATCCTTTTCCGTCGCTGGTGTTTCGTTGCCTTTATTATGTCACATTCTTTGTGTTTCCTTCCGGTCCTTGCATTTCATTCCTCTCCTCGTTTTCCGTTCAATCCTTCTCTTTCTCCTTTATCCTCCTCATCGAATCCCTTTCCGGCCGTTCCAACTTACATCCCGTTCCACCTGTCCCGTTCAATATTTGTTCCCGTTCCGTTCCACCCCATGCGTCCTGTTCCACTCGCCTCCCGTTGAATTCCGTTCCTTCCCGTTTTGATAGTTCCTGACCTCCCATTTCAATCACTCGCTAGCCGTTTCAGTCCCACGGGTCTTGTTCCGTTCCTGGCTTCCCTCGCTGTGCATTCCGTTCCCAGCGCGCGGAACAAGAGGAGGTGGCACTGCTGGGTATATTTATGTGTGGATGCCGCCCATTTCCCAGAGGTTATTTGCTGTTATGAGTCTTCCCTGGCGCGACATTGTTTTCCTCCCCCCCCCCTTCAGAGTGTTGCTATATTCAGCACGCCAGTTAAGCTTGATGTTAGACTTGATGCTGATTGTGGTTTATGTAAAAGTAAGGGAGAGGAGTTATGTTTTTTCTTACTTATATATTTGGTTTATGTAAAAGTAAGGGAGAGGAGTTATGTTTTTCTTACTTATATATTTGTTTATACGCTGCCCGTCATAACAGTTATTTAAGTTTGAGACTAATGTTAAGTTTGCATCATGAGGAAATCCGTTACGCAGGAAATTTAAAGTTAATTTGAGGTTTGATTATGGTTTTATATAAAGTTTACATTGCTTTTTATTACTATTATTATTTTGTCTTTTGAATTCATTGTAGGGCATCCTCATTTGTGTTACAGAACCTTGAACTGTGAATCAACTGGCATTACATCAGGGTCTAATTCGCTCCACCCCCCCCCCAAAAGATGATAAAAGATTAGTTTAATATGAGAATGAAAAATAATAAAAGTATCCGCCACAAGTTTGATAATTTTAGATAAGAATAATCGTTCTAGATAATCCCAACTTTTATTCTGACGAGCACAATCACAACATGTTACCAAACTCTCTTTAACTGAGGACATAAGAGGGGGATAGGAGAGCCTGGTACCATGGCTTGTGTACCTTGATAATGTGGAGTTGTGGGGAGGATTGTGTTCTCTGTTTCCCCCGTTCAGTTGCTTCTGGAGGGAATACCAGTTTTAGTACAGCTCTTTCCTTATGGATTCCTTCCTTAATGGCGTTCCTTTAATATCGATATCCCATTTATTGCGGCAGTTTTTATCATATGCCTTTCACCCTCTCAGTTCAGTTTCACCCCTGGATGTTTCGCCAGGGTAAGATTAGGTTAGGTTAGGTTATATTAAATTATAGGTAACTATAGGAAACTTAACAGCATCAGAAATGTTATAGAAGATTAATGGACGACAATTTAGACATTCGATCAAGATTCTTCCAGTCCTGCACACTACAACAGACGTCACATAATATAACTTTACCTGACATGACCTTAACCTAACCAAACCAATTATACTGTTACTTTTGGGGTAAATATCATTACTGGCCACGATCTGGGATAACATTAAACGGATCAGCTGAACATTAGGCACCTCAGCTTAATTCCCTGTAGACTAGAGAGACCCCCACCTTATTGCACCTGATATGCACCCCAGCTTATTTCATCTGGGGTGTCCGATCTTCAGGTGGTCCAAACAATATTGTATTTTTTTAACGGCCCCTCATTGGTAGAGTCATCGACCAAATTCGCGGGAAAAATATCATACTAGCGAAGATTTTATATTAGTATTAATATAAAACAGAATATATTTATTTTATATTGAAATCGTAAAATAAATGAGTAAGAACCATTCATCAGAGTTCTTGGAATATATCAAAATTTCATCATAAACCTCATGTAAAGGCATAAATTCATCACTGTATTGGCTTTTGCATAAATATATATATCCGGTTCAAATAAATATAAATTCCATAAGGGGGGAGGGGGGTGTCTCGTTCTCCTTGCCTCCACCAATGTGTGTGTGTTGCGTGGGCTCCTCCAGGGACGTGATTATACTGAACTTGTCGTCCCCAGAATGCATTATGCGATTGGTCTTGATTATAGACATATTCGCTGGCCTGCCATTAAATCATATTCCCGTATTGATCTACTTGGCCTGAATCTGTGTGTGTGTGTGTGTGTGTGTGTGTGTGGGTGTGTGGATGTGGGTGGATGTGCTTTGTAATTTGTATTTGTGTGGGAGTATATATATAGCCTATATATATATATATATATATATATATATATATATATATATATATATATATATATATATATATATAACTTAAAATGTGTATATTATTAGTGTATGTATATGTTTAAATGTATAAATGTATATATTATTATTGGATATATATGTTTTAATGTGCATGTGTGTATTTTTCCTTATGTATGTCTACTAGAATTCGTGTAAGGGTGATATACGTACACAGATGCATTGATTACGTGTGCACATCAGACGAACTCGGTAATTTATAAAAAAAAATGGTTGTCATATGTGACTAGAACAAATTTCATACTCTATAATACTTTAATCCCCCCGACAAAAAAAAAATACATCACCTGCTAATTAGTTAAAACCTCCAGGTAAAAATAATTTCCCCGAGTACAGACAACGAGTTTTTAATATTACAACAATGTTAATAAAAAGTTGAACTACACAATCACGCACAAACTACTGCTTATGTTTTTCGTTATGGGATTTTTATTTATTTTTTGACGTAATAATTTCCGTACTGTTGTCTGTTGCTACCGAACTTGGGCTTAAACTCTTCATCATTTTTGCTAGAGGGTCGTAGGGGGGGGGGTGCCTAGCTTATGTGCACAATAACCTTTTATGACAAAAAGATCGAACTTATCAAATCCAACCTAAACCATCGACCTGTGGTTTGTATCGTGTCGCATTTGTGTGTGTGTGTGTGTGTGTGTGTGTGTGTGTGTGTGTGTGTATTGACCGATTCGGGTTTGTGTTTGTGAAAGATTGTATATTGATGTACACGCTATCGTATATCCGGCTCCTTGGTAAAATTTGCTTGAGAGCTGGAGTGCAGTGGCTCAGTATATACTTTGTTCGTCTTTTATCCTAAGGTCATTGGTTCCATGTCGTGGCACTCCCCCTTCCGCTAGGCCACGAATGAACATCTATTTTTATTTTTTTATTAGGGAACTAGAAGCAGTTGAGTGCCTCCTTGCGAGCTAAAAATTCAGTGTACAGTGTGTTGTATCCACGCTCTCCGTAATGGACAATCATGCCTGTAGAACCCGCTTTCAAGAGAAGACAGGAATAATGATCAAACAATAATATCTGTTTCCGGAGGTGGGTTGAATATGGTGAGATCCACAAGACGTCCGCACGAGTACGAGATATTTTACAGTTACACGTGAGGTGGTACACGTTCATGATATAGACAATATGTGCACTTGGCGAGAATTAGCCTGTGTTTAGCGGTGGTAACAGGCGGGTGAATAACCTATAGCCGGTACAGTACAGATAAGCGGGAGAGTAACGGGGATACCAACCACATAACAAAAAAAATACAGATTTGTTCATTGTCATTTTTTTTCTTGTAGGCAAAAGACAGATGAACGTAATCGAATTTTGATCATAAATTATATAGAATTAGGACCTAAATTATATGAAGCTTGAGTGTTCCCTTGAAGCTATCATTTCCGTTTTCGTTGTCCGACTCAGTGCATGTCTTCCCTCACTCCAGCTGCAACAACAAAACTTTATAACGAACACTTGTACATTGCGTTGGTTATTTATTTTAAAACTAGAAACTATTTTTTTTTAATTTGTAAGGTAAACTAATATAATAATGTCTCAATTTGATTTAGACTTAAACTTAGAGTAAAACATCGATTGTCTTTGTAAAATCCAACACATCAAATTGTTTTCGTATGTGGATATTCAAGCAACGTTTCCCAGTGGTCCTAAGTGGCTAGCGGTGTGCAGTATCGAGTAACCGGATATCCTATATAAAGAAGACGGTAATAGTGTGGGGAAAATGCCGTGAAGATGATGATGATAGCTGTGATAAATTACTACTTTAACTCCTGTGAGGAAGAGAGATTTTACTGAAACATTCTATACAAGATACATTACAATATTATTTTGCTGCAGTATATATAAACGCAATGTCCGGAAAAAAAATCACTGGAAAAAATAGTCATAGAAAAAGTCATAATTTGAGGTTAGGAAGACTAATACGCTATAAACATCTTTCAATTACAGGTCGAGCAGAAACCCAGAAGTCATATATATCAAAGCGAAAAGCCAATGTTTTCAAATTGCCACTTGATAATATTTACAGGTTTTCTATGCATTACATGTACCGCATTCTGTACGGTCATAAAAACAAAAACAAAAAACAAACTAATATTGATTTTCTCACCAAGCCATAAATATCTGAAATGCAAATAGAAATGGATTAAAAGTTAGAGCTATATACAGTACAGGGCAGACAGGCACAGATACATGACAAACCAACTAGGCTGTTTTCAGAAGGACAAAAAACCTATTCAAGTTGCTTATTTATGGCGCGTATGTCAGTAATAACGGAGAAAATACCCCCTCAAGCTCCTCCCACGTACAGGTGTAAGTTAACTGACAGAAGAAGATGAATATTGTATGTAGTTTATCATTGGGAGAAAGTAAAGTACAGTTATATACTAGAAAGATCACTGCAGGTTGTATCCCAGTAGCAACATGACTGCTCAATGGATTACGTCGACACGCCTGGTCTGGTTCAAACACTAGACGTTAAATTCACTTCCTCCTCACTGTATTGACTTCCTCTTCACTACATTGACTTCCTCTTTACTATATTGACTTCCTCCTCACAATATTGACTTCCGCCTCACAACATTGACTTCCTCTTTACTATATTGACTTCCTCCTCACAATATTGACTGACTTCCTCACAATATTAACTTCTTCCTCACTACATTGACTTCCTCCTCACAATATTAACTTCCTCCTCGCTACATTAACTTCCTCCTCGCTACATTGATTTCCTCCTCACTACATTGACTTCCTCCTCACTACAGATGATATTTTATAGCCGGACAAATAGCTCCATTAATCTATGTTTGCTTTTATATATTTCGTGACGCATTAAAGGGGAATCGAACCCTTTGATGCTGGGTCGGTTATACATTTTGCATTTAATCTTTTATTTGCCACGGTCGATTCGGTAAGGAAAATATTAAACGTGTTCTTTGATGTCTGTTTTAGGGTTTTTTTTGGGGGGGGTGGGGGGTGATCAGGAACTAGCGAGTTTCTAAATAATTATGTAAGATTTTTAACTATAGAAAAATGTATTTGAGTTAATAGATGGTGGTGCTGAAGAGTATTGTTATTATTATTTATTATTATTATTATTATTATTATTATTATTATTATTATTATTCAAAGAGGAGTATCATTGTGTTTTTGTAGGTATTTATTTACCGTCATGAATCAAAATAAGAGAATGGGAAATAAGTTTAAAGGTTGATGTATATTATTTATCTTCTGAGCAATTCACAGTCATCATTCCAGTGTACCCATATTGGCAACAGTACCTTGAGTTAAACTACCAAGTGAATTATTTATCCTAGTCCAATATGGATGTTGGTAACAGTGCGCGTCTGGTAATTGGTTAGAATAGATGAAAGCAGAGGATAGGTGTGTGAGTGAGGCTGAATTGTTAATAAGTAAATAGATGAGTGGAAGTTAGCTTTTACTGAATGAGTTGATGGTGGAAAGATAATTGAGTGGATTAGTTGATGAACGCTGTAAGAGGATGTGGTGCTGAATGAGTTGTGGGGATGAGCTGGTCGTGAATTGTTAAGTGAGGATGGAAAATCATCTTCATGAATGGTGAGGCAAGATTAGGCACGTGATATAAGGTGCTAAGCCGTCTTTTATACGTGTGTGTGTGTGTGTGTGTGTGTGTGTGTGTGTGTGTGTGTGTGTGTGTGTGTGAGAGACTTATCAAAACGAATCACCTGTCACTAGATATTTTAAGATGGCGTCAGTTTACGACACTACTGTACAGTAGATTATCACTGGTTGCGTCTTGCGATAAGCTCAAAACACACACCATTGAAATTTGATGGGAACATTATACCGAGGCTGATATTTTAAAAGTTGTCACATAATTTCGGCAACATAATTCCACGGGGACTCCACTAGCAAATTTCGCGCTGGACAAGAACCCTGTATCAGAATATAAAGTGGATAATCTACGACCAAAGTTTGTATACTTTGACTGGGTATACAGGGGAGGTGATATACATCTCGTTACTTTCGTCTGTATGTATGTATTGTCATCTATCTTTCAGGTGTGTTAACAGTTGACACCAAAAAATGTCTCGTGTTAAGTAGTTTTAATTCTGGCTACTTTTATTTTTTACTTTTTTTTTTTGCATTTTTTTTTCATTTTTCGTATATTTTGGATTTTGATATTTTACGATTGGAGAGTATGTGTGTTTCATAGACCCTCTCACTCCCACACAATATCTCCCCTCACAATAACTTCCCCTCTTACACTCACCTTCATACTCCCAGACAATACTTCCCCTCACAATATCCATCCCCTCATTCCCTCCCTCACAATACCCCTCCCCTCACCCACTTTTCCCTCACATTCCCTTACAGTACCTCCCCTCACACTCCCACATTCTCCTCACATTCCCTCCCTCACATTCCCACACAATATCTCCCACTCCTACACAATACTTCCCCTCACATTCCCACACAATACCTCCCTCTACCTACTGTCCTCCCCCCTCACACCCTCACATTCCCACACAATACCTCCCACTCCTACACAATACTTCCCCTCACATTCCCACACAATACCTCCCACTCCTACACAATACTTCCCCTCACATTCCCACACAATACCTCCCACTCCTACACAATACTTCCCCTCACATTCCCACACAATACCTCCCACTCCTACACAATACTTCCCCTCACATTCCCTCACAATGACTCTCCCTCACACCCTCACACCCTCTCGCTGTATTTCTCCGCCCTGTTGAGTCTAGACAGTCATACACTCACACAGTCTGCTGGTGAGGGCCCGAGGATCGTGACAGGGGCCTCAGGTCAACCTCTTAACAGAAGATTAAATATTGCCTTGTTCTGCTGCTCTGGGCTGGTGAGCGTGGGTGAGCATTGATGGGCTCTGTTTGTGCTAGAGGGAGCATTGAGGAGCTCTGTTTGTGCTAGAGTGAGCATTGACTGGCTCTTTTTGTACTCGAGTGAGCATTGAGGACCTCTCTTTGTACTAGAGTGGTGAGCATTGGAGAACTAGAGTGAGCATTGAGGACCTCTCTTTGTACTAGAGTGGTGAGCATTGGAGAACTAGAGTGAGCATTGAGGACCTCTCTTTGTACTAGAGTGGTGAGCATTAGAGAACTAGAGTGAGCATTGAGGACTTCTCTTTGTGCTAGAGTAACCACATTTACACCATTGTAGTCAAGAGTACAACACATAACACATAACTACTGTGAACTGTACACTAAACCCACTTATCTCCAGCGCTTGAAATACCAAAGGTTCCAACCCACCCCCCCCAAAAAAAATAATCAATAAAATATAAAAAATTTCCCAACTACCCTCGAGCGTATCATAGTTGTGTGTTTATGTTCGTGATACTAAGTGAATATAGCAGTAGGTGACCCCACTCCACCCTCCTCCCTCCTCCCTCCCCCCTCCCCCTCCGAACTCACGCGCGTATTTAGGACACTAACGGTGGCTCTTGAATTCTATCTAAAAGCGTAAGTGAGTAAATCTTGAATCCTCGTTGGCGTATGCTTGGTGTATAGGGGTAGTATTGACTGACTATTTCATCATTATGTTTGTATTCATGTGTGTGTGTGTGTGTGTGTGTGTGTGTGCGTGCGTGCGTGTGTTTTCCTGGAAGTGTGATTGTTGGTTCGTTGGTTCGTTGAATTTTTGCCGTGTGAGGGAAAGGCTGTGGGAAGGTGTGACACATCATTACCATTAATGTGTTTATATGTTTCACTCGATTATACTAAACACATTGAATATTATTTTTACCGGGTTAATATTTAGTGCTTTCCTGTCTACAGTTCCACCCTCCTCCTCTCTCCCCTCTCATCCTATCCTCCTTCAAACATACCTTATCGTCAACGCACTCCCATTAAACAGACTCTTATCGTCAACACACTCCCCCTTACCCTCTATCTCAAACGCACTCTATCATCAATACTTGGAACTACCCTCTCCATACCCCCCCCACCCCACCTCCTACAAACACACTTTATCGTCATAGCTGGTCTCTCCCTCTCTCTCTCACACACACACACACACACACACACACACACACACACACACACACACACACACACACACACACACGCACACACACACACACACACACACACACACACACACACACACACGCGCACACACACACACACACACACACACACACACACAGGTGAATGAATGAATACAAGGGCTATTTTTTAAATCACTGTGGCGTGGCGTGTGCTTAGACTACTTCCTCTGGGTTGTCATAGTTTTTTTTACCCTCGTATGTCTGTATGTCTGTCTGTATGTGTTGGAGGTCACGGTATAGGGATGAAGCGGCTGGGGAAATTTCCATGGGGGGGTAAAAGTTATAAGATAACACTTGGGGAATATTGAAGGTTGAAGGGGTACTCACAAGGTCTCTCTCTCTCTCTCTCTCTCTCTCTCTCTCTCTCTCTCTCTCTCTCTCTCTCTCTCTCTCTCTCTCTCTCTCTCTCTTACGGTAGTTTTATATTTAGAAAAAAAAAGTGTGAGTCACGGTTGTTGATCTCAGGATAAACAGTGTTACCAGCGAAGGTGACAGTGTTACCAGCGATGAGTGACAGTGCTACCATAGCTGTACAAATCCCTCTCACTACACCACAGTTCATCATACCATTGAAGTTCTCTAAATAACAAACATAAAAAAAAATGCTGAATATTGAACTCACTTGAGGATTTGTTTTGCTCTTTATACAGTCAAAAAATATCTACACTACAGTACATGTTAAATTTGATAAAAAAAAATCTATTGTTAAATTGTCGTTATCATGTTTACGACATTTGGACGGATGGACGGACTTACAACTAATAGACAGAAGGACAGATCGCATCGCATGGACGGATCGCAACGCATGGACGGACAGACGGTTTCATGGACGGATCGTAACGCATGAACGGATGGATGTACAGCTCTCAACGCACGAACGGACTCACGGATGTACAGATCTCAACGCATGAACGGACGGATGGACGGACTCACAACAGACAGACGGATGGACGGATAGCGTATACGTTTTCTATGCATTACTCCAGACGGCCATTTGACAATATTTACTGGGTATTATTACAACACACTCTAATAATATAACTCCAAGACCAGTCCCAATATTTATCATCGGACGAATTTTATGAAGTGATATTTTATACTGGATCATAATAAAAAAGAAATGAAATATTGTATTTTTTTTATGTGTATGATATATTTTAATGTGTGATACTCAGATCTAAAATTAGGTTCTATATTGATTTTGAAGTTTATGATTCACCAAATGCTTCACGAATGAATAGTCCCTGTGGCTTATGAACGCGTGTGTTGTATTGGTTGAAAGGATGATGTATTGTAGTGGTGTGTAATGGTACGTATTGTATTAACTGAAGCGATGTATTGTTGTTATAGTAGTGTATGAAGGTAGGTGTTGTATTGACTAGAATTCCTCTATGAGATAAAAATAATTATTAAACACTATTTTACCTGTACGTTTAAACATGGTAAAACTTCAATATTTCTTTAAATTGCTGTGGGTTAGACTATTAAAAAAATATATTAATACTTACATGGAATAAAACATAACTCGGGATAAAATATTACTCGGATTAAATATTACTAAGACTAAACATAACGACGTGCCTAAACATTTTATTATACAGTGTCATCTTGGTAAAGTGTGAGTTTAGGCAGAAATAGAGCCACGTTGAGTCAAAATAGTTGAAGATTCCTCAGGCAGGTCCCGAAGAGACTAAACATTATGTAAATCAGAGTATCTCAGAGTCTGTAAATATGACAGTGAGTGCGGGAGTGTGTGTGAGAGTGTATGGGAGTGTTGCTGTGAGTGTGGGAGTGTTGGAGTGAGTGTGAGACTGTGTGGGAGTGTTTGAGAGTTGCAGAGAGTGTGTGGGAGAGTTGCAGTGAGCGTGAGAGCATGAGAGAGAGTTGCAGTGAGTGTGGGAGTGTGTGGAAGAGTTGCAGTGAGTGTGTGGGAGAGTTGCAGTGAGCGTGAGAGTTGCAGTGAGCGTGAGAGAGAGTTGCAGTGAGCGTGAGAGCATGAGAGAGAGCTGCAGTGAGTGTGGGAGTGTGTGGAAGAGTTGCAGTGAGTGTGGAGAGTGTGTGGGAAGAGTTGCAGGAGTGTGTGGGAGAGTTGCAGTGAGCGTGAGAGTTGCAGTGAGCGTGAGAGAGAGTTGCAGTGAGCGTGAGAGGCATGAGAGAGAGCTGCAGTGAGTGTGGGAGTGTGTGGAAGAGTTGCAGTGAGTGTGGGAGTGTGTGGAAGAGTTGCAGTGAGTGTGGGAGTGTGTGGAAGAGTTGCAGTGAGTGTGAGAGTGTGTGGAAGAGTTGCAGTGAGAGTGTGTGGGAGAGTTATAATTGCCATCATCAGCCTGCATGAGGATAATAGCGTGTCGTTGTAAGTTGGTGACAGGTGACCGCAGCGGGGCGTCACAACAACTTAAAACTCAGTTAAAGGGAGTTTGTTCTTGTTGTCTGTGCGCCTGCCTGAGAAGGTGGTCACACACACGCACACACACACACACACACACACACACACACACACACACACACACACACACACACACACACACACAATAAACCGTTAATTATTATTGTTATTATTATTTCATATACACAGTACACATACACACTTACACACGCACACACACACACACACACACAGTACACACGCACATCTACACATACATACATAAACACAAAAGCACACACACAGTACACACGCACATCTACATATACATACACAAACACAAAAGCACACACACACACATACACATACTGATAGCCAAAAACAACGATCCACATCCTGTACAACTGTCTACACTCTGAAATAACATTAATAACCTGTGTCAAGTATCCAAGAATCTAAACAATCGGTCATTATTGTCGTTAACAGACATAATTACCCTGGAGTTGTACACTGCATGATAATTAGCTCTTGTCATGATGATAATTTCACCTTACGACAGAACAAATGAATTATATGTAACTTTATATTCCATTGAACTCCAAGTAATAATTATACGTAGGGATGAGTGAGATTATAGTGGCATCTCTATTTAACGGATTATATGGAGAGGAAAGTCCGTTATATCGATTGTTTGTTAGATATAAAATTCCCATCTAACGGATTATATGAAGAGGAAAGTCCGTTATATCGAGGGTTTGTTAGATATAAAATTCCCATCTAACGGATTATATGAAGAGGAAAGTCCGTTATATCGAGGGTTTGTTAGATATAAAATTCCCATCTAACGAATTATATGAAGAGGAAAGTCCGTTATATCGAGAGTTCGTTATAAAATTCCCATCTAACGGATTATAGTATCTATGGAGAGAGAGAGGTCCGCTATATGGAGGTTTCTCTCTACCTGAAGATTAGCCCTCTCCTCCCTCGCAAATTAAATCACCTGAAGATTAATCACCCTTAAGCTACCTAGACGGGGTGGGGGGGAGAGGTTAGGTCAGGATAGGGTTGTGTTAGGTTAGGATAGTGTTAGGTTAGGATAGTGTTAGGTTAGGGTTGTGTTAGGTTAGGATTGAGGTTAGGTTAGGGTTGTGTTAGGTTAGGATAGTGTTAGGTTAGGATAGTGTTAGGTTAGGATAGTGTTAGGTTAGGATTGTGTTAGGTTAGGATAGTGTTAGGTTAGGATAGTGTTAGGTTAGGATTGTGTTAGGTTAGGATTGTGTTAGGTTAGGATTGTGTTAGGTTAGGATAGTGTTAGAGATTAATCTTAAGGTGAAATAATCTGGGGGTGGGTAAGGGGGTTAATTATTATAACTCGATAAGTCTCTGTACACTTTATCCGCCATTTTGTATTGGTTAGTTTATGTAGTAGTCTTAAATTTCACAACCCGGTTTGGCTATTTTGATCAGGATTTTTTTTTTATCGCAGCTTAAATTGCGAGACAGGTGAAAAGAATTCTCTCATCTCCAGGTAAAGGGGAAAATTTAACATAGGAATCTTTTAGTATGAATATATTTATACAGGTGTAGTTTTCTTATACATTACACAAACACACACACACACACACACACACACACGTATCCATCACGAAAACCGTAAACAAAGTGTGATAGAAACTCTGACTCCTTCCCTCCCTTCTCTCCTGTCCCCTTCCCTCCCCCTTCTCTCCCCCTTCCCTCCCCCTTCTCCCCCTTCCCTCCTCCATTATACATGAGTTAATCGATACATTCAGTGAGGGGATTTGGGGGGAAGGGGGGAGGTGTGAGGTATAAAAGAGTGCGTAAATATCAAGGGAGTCTATGAATAGCTCACCTGTGTATAGTCCCGGTTATTTAGCTCTTGTGTGTGTGTGTGTGTGTGTGTGTGTGGCCATAGTGTAAGAATTTAGACACACAGAGGAGGTGAAGCAATGTTTATATCGTGTGAATAAGGATAACAAACAGGTGTAGTGTGGACAAGAATATATCATGATGGTCTATTGATGTATATAATCTATAAGAATGACAGGTCAGTGAGGGTAAAAAATAGTTGTAGTAAGGGTTAAGGCGCCAGTGAGGGAGGAAGGGAGGGAGGTAAGAGAAGACCAGACAGTGAGGGGGTGAGGGAGAGTAAGGGGTGAGGGGGTGAGGGAGGGAGGTAAGAGAAGACCAGACAGTGAGGGGGTGAGGGAGAGTAAGGGGTGAGGGGGTGAGGGAGAGTAGGGGTGAGGGAGAGGTGAGAGTAGGAGTGAGAGTAGGGGTGAGGAGAGTAAGGGTGAGGAAGAGTAGGGGTGAGGGTGAGAGAGTAAGGGTGAGGGGTGAGGGAGTAAGGAATTGAGAGAGTAGGGGGTGAGGAGTAAGGTGTGAGGAAGAGTGGGGGTGAGGGGTGAGGAGAGTGGGGGTGGGGAGAGTGGGGTGTGAGGGAGTGGGGTGAGGGGTGGGGGTGGGGTGGGGTGGGGTGGGGGTGGGGAGAGTGGGGTGAGGGAGGTTGAGGTAGGGGTGGGGGTGAGGACAGTAGAATTAGAGAGTAGGGTGTTGAGGACGGTAGGAATTGAGGGTGAGGGACAGTAGGTGAGGGGGTGAGGGAGAGTAGGGGTGAGGGGGTGGTTAGTCGATGTGGTCACGGTATGAAGGGAGAGGTATGAGGTATCACTCACTCCCCAAAAAAGTACCTTCACAGAGAGGGTCGATGAATCTCAGAATGAACACTACCACTCCTGTTGTCTCGGTGAGGTTGTCAAAATCCTTCGTCCGTTGTGTCATATTGTCTCATACCAAATCGTGAAGATACTTTTTGGGGGTTGAGTGACTACGTACAGGGGTGTTGAAGAGGACATAGGAACAGGTGATGGTTTGAGGTCATGTGTTTTACTGGAAGTAGAGGAATGATGGAGGTTTGAGGTCTCGTCTGATGTCCGTCTGTATGTAGTGTAAACAAGAGTGAAAAAAAATTATGTTGTGTTTCTTAATAGAGTTTAAATGTTTATTGTGTACTGAATTGTTTTTAGACGTCTTGAACCAATATAGTGACTGACAGGGAGGGAATGTGTGGCTCATAGTACTCTAACCTAACCTAACCAACATAATCTAACCTAACCTAACCTCATATATCCTCTCCTCACCTAAGCTACCCTAACCTTAACTAACCTAAACTAAGCCTAAGCCTGATCTGACTTAGCTCTAAACCGATGATTAATTGGGAGACAGAAGATGAATAGTATATTGAACACCATGTTTTGTTAGGCTGTGTGTTTACGTAACTTTTGGGCAGCCATGTTGAGTCATTGTTGGCAGGGGACGCTTTTGTGAGGTCTATGTTGACTTGAGGTTTTTGAACTGCTGAGTCATTGTTTGGATGGAATATATTGTTTAGGAATGGTTTTGGAATTTGATTTTTATCTTTTGTACGTGAGATTAAAATGTGTGTGTAGTGTGTGTGTGTGTGTGTGTGTGTGTGTGTGTGTGTGTGTGTGTGTGTGTGTGTGTGTGTGTGTGTGTGTGTGTGTGTGTGTGTGTGTGTGTGTGTGTGTGTGGTGTGTGTGTGTGTGTGTCGTCACTGTTGTGTCGTCTTGAAAAAAATAATTGGCTGTGTTAGGGAGGGAGTGACGGTGGAAGAGTGATTGCAAGGGAGGGTGGGAAGGGGGGAGGGACAGGTGAGGTGGAAAGGGATGGGTGGGAGGGAGGCCTTGTGACGTTAGAAACTGGTGGACCAAACCCCATACTAACGTCATCATGTTTTGGCACTTCAGGCTACACACGTTAATATTTGATGGATAATGATTAGCATGGAGTGCCACACCGATTGGATCTGAATGTCACGATCTGGGCTTCAGTGTCCTAATTAGACTTTAAAACTACACAATTGACCTCGGAGTGCCACTATGCGATTAGGTAATAGGGTAATAATGCTTGTGGTTCCAGTGTGATGATGGGGGAGTTAAATTTGATTTGGTAGTGCCACGATTGACCTTGACCTCTGCCATTGACCTTGACTGTCACCATTGACCTTGACTACCACCATTGACCTTAAGTACCACCATTGACCTTAATTACCACCATTGGAACTTTCGCACCATGATGGGAGTCTCGCCCGTGTGAAATTGCCCAGGTTAGGTTTTATTATCCGTGTGAAATTATCCAAATAGGGTGAAATATGGAACAGTACACTAAAATATTACTGGGCTTCAACATCAAACTATAGTAAGGTCTTTTGAAACCCTCATCCCTTTTCGGTGGACGATGCGTTTTAATAATTGATTTAGCCAGGCGGGTTTATTCAGCCCCGTGTACACAAAGGGTTAATAAACTGTCTCTCCACTAAGCCCGTGTTCAAGTTTGGCCCATATACACGGTCTGTTAACAACTGGGGTGGGTGAGTGTGTGGTTGGGTTGGGTAGGCTTGTTAGGAGAGTTGGTGCATGGGTGGGTGGGTGGGTTGGTGGTGGTTGGGTAGGTGGGTGGAGTGGGTTGGGTGAGTGTGGTTAGGTGGAGCCGTTGGTGGGTTGGGTGAGTGGTTGGGTAGGTGGGTGGGTGGGTTGGGTGAGTGGTTGGTTGGATAGAGGTGGGTGGGTGGGTTGGATGAGGTGGTTGGATAGGGTGGTGGGTGGGTTGGGTGAGTGGTTGGGCCAGGTGGGTGGGTGGGTGGGTTGGAGTGGGTGGGTGGGTAGGTGGGTGGGTTAATGTTATTCGTATATTTAATCAAGCGTTGGATTATATATGATTGCGTGTTATAGGTGTATTTAATTACAGGTGAATAATGGAAATAAACTACTGTTGATGATGATGACTTTGTGTGTGTGTGTGTGTGTGTGTGGGGGGGTGTTTGTGTGTGTGTGGGAGGGGGTGTGTGTGTGTGTGTGGGAGGGGGGTGTTTGTGTGTGCCGTGGGATGGGTGTTTGTGTGTGTGTGTTTGGGGAGGGGTGTTTGTGTGAGGTGTGTGTGGTGAGGGGTGTTTGTGTGTGTGTGTGTGTGGGAGGGTGTTTGTGTGTGGGGGGTGTTGGAGGGGGTGTTTGTGTGAGTGTGTGTGTGTGGGGAGGGTGTTTGTGTGTGTGGTGGAGTGTGTGTGGGGAGGGGGTTGTTTGTGTGTGTGTGGGAGGGGTGTTTGTGTGAGTGTGTTTGGGAGGGTGTTGTGTGTGGTGTGTGTGGTGGGGGTGTTTGTGTGTGTGTGTGGGGAGGGGTGTTTAGTAGTGAGGTGTGGTGTGGTGGGGGTGTTTGTGTGTGTGTGTGTGGGAGGGGGGTGTTTGTGTGGTGTGTGTGTGTGTGTATGTTTGTGTGAGAGTGTGTATTAGTGTAGACTAGGTTAGGTTAGATTATGTTAAGTTATGGTTAAGTTAGATTACGTTAAGTTATGTTATGTTACGTTAGGTATAACTTAGCTTACTTTGTACAGTATGTGTTGTGTGGGGGTAACAGTGTACGTGTGTTAGCGACCCACAACACAGCTGACCCACTACCACCAAGTGTGTACTGGTGTTTTTATCTGTGTATTGAAACGTTGGTGTCGTTTTTATACACCGTTAACGCTGTCGTAGGTGTTATTATCTTTTTTGGTCGTGTTTATGATGTGTCCCTTACTTACATTACCTACCAAAAGTCAGTGTGTGTGTGTGTGTGTGTGTGTGTGTGTGTGTGTGTGTGTGTGTGTGTGTGTGTGTGTGTGTGTGTAAACCTGAATAAATGCCAAATCGACCCCCCTCACTTGGGAGACGATCACTCCACACCGTAACGCTTGGAGGAGCACCACACGAGAAGGTGTCATCACTTTGGAGTTAGCCCGACTGCATACCGAGGCAGACAAGCGCCAACGCCGGAAAGACGCTGCCGCCGCCCCTCCCGCACTAGCTGTAGCCCTCCACATGTGCAACATCTGTGATCGACCCTGGTGGTTTCGTATCGGCCTCTTTAGTCACCCCAGAACTCACTAATGAAGGTGATATCCATAATAACTCATATCATTGTATCATAGGTGGATGATCGTCATCACGATTCCGAGTGACAGCAAAGTAGTAGTAGTATTGTCTGTGTGCATGTGTACAGTGTGTATGAAGTTGTGTCTATGTGTGTATTGTATGTGTATGTAAATAATGCTCCACAATGCACCAATTACCACATATAGTAAGGTTTCCGGGCATTCACAACTGTTATCAACCCCCTAAAAAACATACACGAATAGATGTCCTTCGTATTTCAACAGGGGATAGAGGTTAAGGTCCCATCAAGGCTTTAACAATACTATCGCTTATACCAGTAGACAGACTTTGCTTAAATCAACAGTGGCTTCACCTCATTAACCTAACCTAACCTAACTAAACCTAACCTAACCTAACCTAACCTAACCTAACCTTATAAACACCAATTAATATCTATGAACTATAAAAAAAATATAACCATAAACAAATAAAAATATGAAAAACGATACTAAAGTTAGAAAGGAAATCTTAATTACTCTGGTTATATTTAGTATAATTATTATAATCATGACGTATCCTGTTGACTTAGATGTGTCATTGAGTCACTGGTGTGTGTGTGTGTGTGTGTGTGTGTGTGTGTGTGTGTGTGTGTGTGTGTGTGTGTGTGTGTGTGCTTGATACCAGCTACGTCAGCCAGAGGTATTCAAGGTGATTCGAATCTTATTGGAAGGTTATATATGCGATTGGATCTTATTAGTGTATGTATAGGAACTAAAGGGATCCATCTGCCTAGTCAACCCCATCTCTTACCACAGGAGAAGGAACTAAGGGGGATTCATCTGCCCAGGAACTAAGGGAAAACTAAAGGGGGGATTCATCTGCGTAGTCAACCCCATCATTTACCACAGGGGAAGGAAAGACACCATATTCGATGTTAGTTTTACAATCAAATAAACACTCGTTCACTCACTCCATAAAATATCGTATATCAATTTGGTGTGATACAATATGACACAACGGACGAAGGATTTTGATAACCCTACCGAGACAACAGGAGTCGGTAGTGTTCATTTAAAAATTCATCAGCCCTCTCCGTGAAGATACTTTTTTGGGGGCTGAACTCAAGAGGGCTAGCTAGACTAAAGCCCTGAGATAATTATACTCAGATTAAACTTCAGAAATATTTAATCAGACTGCTTATGTATATGATACCAGGCCTGTGGATTAGGAATGGGATGGGGGAATTATTATACTAACATTATGTCATCATACTATCATACCTCAGCATACTATCATACCTCAGCATACTCAAACATCATCCTAAGTAGCTGGTGTCGTAAGATCGAACACTGGAGTTTAGAGCTGAGAGGCGAAGGGCTCTCCGCCGAACGCCATACCATAAAACGTTAATACCGGGTTAGTGGTCCGTGTTTGCACCTTTATGAGAACCTGGGTGTGTGTGTGTGCGTGTGTGTGTGTTTGTGTGTGTGTGTGTGTGTGTGTGTGTGTGTGTGTGTGTGTGTGTGTTATCTCTTAGTGCGGGCAGGTCAGGTGGGGTCGGGGAGATGCTGAGGTAATTACTGGGATCACCTGAAGAATTCCCATCTTAGTTTATTTTACCTGCAGATTTAACTACTTTTACGCTAACCTAACCTAACCTAACCTAAATCCAACGTAGCGTAACCTAACCTCATCTCCCACAAATAGCATTAGGGTACTAGTTAATCTTGAGGTGAAATAATCAAAGGTGGAGATTCTTCAGGTGATCCAATTACGGTAGCGCCTCCACTCCCAGCCATTACTGCAGCGTGTACCTGTCCGAGAAGGTAAATAGCTGCTAGTGTTATGCTTCTTCCCAGGTAACTTAATAGGACTATACTTCTTCTCTATTTTTTTTATCTTTATCTTATTCTCCTTTATCGCTTCTTTCTTCATCTTTCACATTTTTCTTGATTATTATAATTTTTTTTTTACATTACTTTATATGTTAGGAAGTCTAAAATATCATTATGTCTCTGGTAGGTAAGTTAAGGTTGGTTAGGTTAGGTTAGGTTAGAGTTAGGTTTGGTTAGGATAGGTTAGGTTACGTTAAGTTTGGATAGAATTGGTTAGGTTAGGTTAGGTTTAGTCAGAATTAGGATAGGTTAAGATAGGTTAGGTAAGGTTAGGATAGATTAGAGTTGAGTTAGGTTTGGTTAGGATAGGTTAGCTTGGGTCATAATTAAGATAGGTTATGTTAGGTTAGGTTAGAGTTAGGTTAGGTTAGGTTACATTAAGCTAGGATAGAATAGGTTAGAGTTAGGTTAGGTTACATTAAGCTAGGATAGAATAGGCTAGAGTTAGGTTAGGTTACATTAAGCTAGGATAGAATAGGTTAGGTTAGAGTTAAGAGTATCAATTATCCCAGACTTTGGAGAAAATGACCTTTATTATGTATCTTTATTTATATTTTTAAAGGGATTTTGACTTTTATGTGACCCAGACAAATCCCCCAAGGCTCCAGGTGACATTAAGACTCACTCCCTGGAAAAATCTCTCACAATTATTCTCTTTAAAATCCTGGAAGATCATCTCCCTTCCTTACCCACCCACATGAATAATTGCCTGTCTGTCTGTCTGTCTGTCTCTGGGATATGTTTCTTTGATATACCCGGAGAATATTATTTTTACCTGGAGGTGTGTGTCTGTCTGTCTGCCTGTGTCAGAAATCTTGATAAACTTATTTCATGAGAAGGTTCTTGGGAAAATGTCTCAATGTCTGGTATGAACCGGAGGCTTTATCCTAAGACATAATTCCTTACCATTATATCTTCAAGCCTTGGGGAATGACCTCGGGAGTCTTATCCTTGGAGGGGGGAGAGGAGAGGAGGGGTGAGGGGAAAGGGAGAGGAAGGGGGGGGGGGTAGGAGTGTTTTAATATAGTGAAACCTCTATATCGAGAGGTCCTTTAGATGTGTGACCTCCACCAAACGAACTATATAGAGATGAATGCCCGTTATAGCAGGGATCTATTATGTGTAAAATCACCCTCCCCTCATCTAACGGATTCTATAGAGAAAGAAGTCCGTTATATGGAGGTTTCACTGTATATTCTTGACTCAGACTGCAGGAGTATTTGTCTAAGAGTCTGGGGCGTGTGATGAACTCAACATCAAGACCCTGGATACACATCATACGGTTGCTCTCACGCTCTTACTTGCTCCCTGGAAGCCGTCACTAAGAGTTAGGTGTATATATTCCTTGGTATATCTCACTCCTTCAGTCCTGGAAGATCTTCGCCTGGAAATCTGGAAAATGAGCCGAAATGTGTGTCCTTGGAGATCTTTACCATACAGGTCCAAACATTCCCTGGAGAACATACTCTTTTAATTAAGACTTTACCACCTAGGAGACATCTATTGGGACTACATACTAGGAGACAACTATTGGGACGACATACTAGGAGACATCTATTGGGACGACATACTAGGAGACATCTATTGGGACTACATACTTTCATTCAATCCTGGAAGATCCCATTCCCCTAAACGAGTAGCTAATGGTATCCTGGAAATCTGGAACGAGGCTGGAACACATTCATACTCATTCTTGATATTGCACACCTTTGATCCAGGCAGATTAACCTCTCCCTTTCCCACCCTTTCCCCCCTACCTTCCTTCCCTTCCTCCCCTCCATCTTCCCCTTCCCCTCTCCTCCCCTCCCATTCCTTTCCTCCCCTTTTTCCCTCCCCCTTCCCCGCTCCTCCCCCCCCCCACAAGAATATTTATCCGGTTGGCTTTACAAGTATCGAAGAGGAGGATGGGTTGGCTGTGTGGCTTGGTGTGGCTTTGGTTTGGTTTGGACGCCTCCACCACCCCGGCAAATTTACCCTTCCCTCCCCCTCTCTCCTTCCCTATCCCCTCTCTCCTTCCCTCTCCCCTCTCCCCACCCTGACTCCTGAGGTACTGTGACGTTTATTGGTTTTCATTTCCACTTGGCCCACCGAGTTCGTAGAGTGAGTGGTGGTTGGCGGTTAAATTTCGTGGTTGAAGTCGTGGTTTGTGGTTGATTGGTGATTCCTGGTTGAATGAATGAATTAAAAGAAACTCATTTTGTGTGTAATATAACTTAACCCTAGGATTTAGACCCATAATGCTTAGGTTAGGTTGATCCAAAATAGGTTAGGTTAGGTTAGGTTGATCCAAAATAGGTTAGGTAACGTTTAGTGGTTATGACAATTGACCAGATTGGATGAATAGATTAGGTTAGGTTAAGTTAGGTTAGATTAGTTTAAATTAAGTTTAGGGATTGTGAGGGCTGACCAGATTAGAAGGTTAGGTTAGATTAGTGATTGTAAGAGCTAACGATATTGGAAAGGATAGGAGTGGGTCGATGCAAAGGAGACGACCTTAGCCAATTTCCCTCGATATTACGAAAAGGAGGGAGTGAGAGAGAGAGAGACACAGCAAAAGAGGGAGGGAGTAAGGGAGTGTGGGGGGGGGCAAGGTAGTGAGGAGGAGATGGAGAGAAAGGAGAGAGGGAGGTAGTAAGGTAGTAAGGGGGAGAAAGAGGAAGGGAGAGAGAGGTAGGAGTCAGCAGAACCTAGGAATGGCCAAGTATTTCATGGCTAAAGTCTTTCAGGACCAAACGCTTACCTGGTCAGACCTCACCTATAAACTGCTCACTGATTCCGGCTGTACTGTCAGATGATGAGATGTTTATGATGTGTATACCTGATTTATTATATATTATTAAAAAAGTCAAGGCCAAGGTGAAAGAGTAGTGGTGGAGGAGTAGTGGTGGTGGAGTAGTGGTGGTGGTGGAGTAGTGGTGGTGGAGGGTAGTGGTGGTGGAGTAGTGGTGGTGGGAGTAGTGGTGGTGGAGGAGTAGTAGTGGTGGAGGAGTAGTGGTGGTGAAGGAGTAGTAGTGGTGGAGGTAGAGTAGTGGTGGTGGAGGAGTAGTGGTGGTGGAGTAGTGGTGGTGGAGGAGTAGTGGTGGTGGAGTAGTGGTGGTGGAGGAGTAGTGGTGGTGGTGGAGTAGTGGTGGTGGAGGAGTAGTGGTGGTGGAGGAGCCACAAGTTCCTCCCTGGACCTGGGTTTGGACTTGGTTGTTTACACTCTCTTAAAACTCTGAGTGGGTTAGGTTAGGTTAGCTTAGGGGGTTG